>NW_028318166.1:0-151969 GCF_062004578.1 Staurois parvus | reverse complement strand
TCCTAAATCTGATCATCTTTATTGCATCCAATAGGAAATATTCCAGATATTCCATATATAGTGCTGAGTTCTATAGGATGTCATTATAAGGAATGAATAGGATCCTATCCAGCTCTGCTGATGGTAATATAAATGTATATAATAATAGGAGGCGCCTTCCTCTACTCACTTCAAGAACTCATTATATAACCAAAATAACCCAGTGATTCCAATAATGTGTCGCTGGCCCTTTAAGATGTTGTTTTTGTAAACACTCTCGCTCTCCCTTTCCCTCTCTCTCGCTCGCCCTTTCCCTCTCTCGCTCTCCCTTTCCCTCTCTCTCGCTCGCCCTTTCCCTCTCTCTCTCTCGCTCGCCCTTTCCCTCTCTCTCTCACTGTGATCACATGACCAGATTTGACCTTTCCGCGCAGCAGTGCAGAGACTCTCAGTTTGAGTTTCTTCTTGTCAGAGTCAAGACGCTTTTTTAAAAGCTCCTGATAAGTTCTCATTCTATTGCAAGATATTTAATCTCTATTGATTGGTATTGAGTATCCACTGATACCCTTCAATCAATAGCGATCAGCAAAAGCTTTTTAACGGTTTTTTTTTTAAATCTGTTGTACTAATTTAGTGGCAGTTTGCCATCTATTTAAAAATGACCCAGCAGATCCTCACCGTGTTTCTTACCCTGCTGTTTGCATGGGGAGGAAAAAGATACGTCCCCGACCACTCTTCAGAGATCCCGATACACCTGAATCAGGAGATCAATACAACAGAGCAGCATATGGAAGAATTCATCAAAGGAACGGAAAATGACCCCCCAGAGATACGCCTGCTGGTGAAGGAGGAGAGCAAGTCATCAGAGCAGCAAGTGGAGGAAAAGGTCAGAGAAATGGAAGATGACCCCCCAGAGAGCCACAAGCCAGTGAAGGAGAAGAGCATTAAGTCAATGGAAGAGCAAGTTGAGGAATCGGTCAGAGAAGCTGCAAACGAGCCTCCAGAACCCTCCAGCTGGTTTTCATTACTGACCACCACTGCATACTGGTTTCAGATCATACTCCTGATAAGTGCCATCATTCTGAAATACATCCTGCACAGAAACGACCTGGCCCTGAGAGTAGGACAATATTTGATTTTCCAGAAGCTGATTGAACTCATTCAGGAAGGACTGGGCAACTTCAATTTCCACTGGTCCAGCGATGGGGCGGCCTTAGAGAATGGAGACCCATCCCTGTTTATAAATATTGATGCAGAATATTGCAGGTCAAACGCCTTTCACTGGGTTATCTTAATGCTGCTGTTGCTACTCATAATACTGCTCGTAATGCTGCTGGTGCTGACAGTGTACGTATTGCCGATGATGCTGAATGAGCTGTCGTTTAGCCGATTCTCCCCCGCTAGGCGACTTCGTGCTATTTGGTGTCTTTTCAAACCACGAAAGACAGATAATATCACCCTTCCCAGACCCAGCATCACATCTCCAAGGGGTCCCATACATGTTTATGTACAGGATACGCCACCCGAGCCAACAATCCTGCCATCAGGAGCTAGGAATGCTCACAAACAGACTTCACCACGCAAGCCGAAAAGGAGCCGCCACGTTGCTTGCCATTGTCCGAGTGATAACATCATTCCAACTTCAAGTGCTTCACCCCAGATGAAGAAGCTCAGGAAAAACCGCACGCTCAGACGACTCAGTGCATTTTGGAGTCATTTCAAAAAAAAAAAGACTGATGACATCACACCGAGTGATAACTTCACCCCGCCGAGTGATAACATCACCCTTCCCAGACACAGCATTAAGCCTCCAAGGGGTCCCATACCTGTTTATGTACAGGATACCCCATCCAGGAGAACAATCCTGTCATCAGGAGCTAGGAATGCTCACAAACAGACTCCACCACGCAAGCTGAAAAGGAGCCGCCATGTTGCCTGCCAGTGTCCGAGTGATAACATCATTCCTACATCAAGTGCCTCACCCCAGATGAAGAAGCTCAGGAAAAACCGCATGCTCAGGCGACTCAGTACATTTTGGAGTCTTTTAAAACCAAAAAAGACTGATGACATCACACCGAGTGATAACTTCACCCCGCCGAGTGATAACATCACACCTCCAAGGGGTCCCATACATGTTTACGTACAGGATACGCCACCCCAGCCAACAATCCTGCCATCAAGTGCTAGGAATGCTTACACAGTCTCCACCACTCAAGCCAAAAAGGCGCCGCCATGTTGCCTGCCAGTGTCCGAGAGATAACATCATTCCTACATCAAGTGCTTCACCCCAGGTGAATAAGCTCAGGAAAAACCGCATGCTCAGGCGACCAAAAAAGACTGATGACATCACACCGAGTGATAACTTCACCCCGCCAAGTGATGACATCACCAGACCCAGCATCACACCTCCAAGGGGTCCCATACATGTTTATGTAGAGGATGCGCCACCCGAGCCAACAATCCTGCCATCAAGTGGTAGGAATGCTCACACAGTCTCCACCACTCAAGCCAAAAAGGCGCCGCCATGTTGCCTGCCAGTGTCCGAGAGATAACATCACCTTACCAAGGAGTGATAACATCACCTTACCGAGGAGTGATAACATCACCTTACCGAGGAGTGATAACATCACCTTACCGAGGAGTGATAACATCTCCTTACCAAGGAGTGATAACATCTCCTTACCGAGGAGTGATAACATCTCCTTACCGAGGAGTGATAACATCTCCTTACCGAGGAGTGATAACATCACCTTACCGAGGAGTGATAACATCACCTTACCAAGGAGTGATAACATCACCTTACCGAGGAGTGATAACATCTCCTTACCAAGGAGTGATAACATCACCTTACCAAGGAGTGATAACATCTCCTTACCAAGGAGTGATAACATCACCTTACCGAGGAGTGATAACATCTCCTTACCGAGGAGTGATAACATCACCTTACCGAGGAGTGATAACATCACCTTACCGAGGAGTGATAACATCACCTTACCGAGGAGTGATAACATCACCTTACCGAGGAGTGATAACATCACCTTACCGAGGAGTGATAACATCTCCTTACCGAGGAGTGATAACATCACCTTACCAAGGAGTGATAACATCACCTTACCAAGGAGTGATAACATCTCCTTACCAAGGAGTGATAACATCACCTTACCGAGGAGTGATAACATCACCTTACCGAGGAGTGATAACATCTCCTTACCGAGGAGTGATAACATCACCTTACCGAGGAGTGATAACATCATTCCATCACCAAGAGCTCAGGAAAAACAACTCAGGCAACTTAAGAATTTTTGGTGTTGTTCAAGGACCAGCTCACTCAATGAATAGACACCTGCCTTTTGACGGAGAACATCTCTTTGGTGCCTCTATAGCAGGGGTCCTCAAACTTTTTAAACAGGGGGCCAGTTCAATGTCCCTCAGACCGTTGGAGGGCCGGACTATAGTTTAAAAAAAAAAAAAAACTATGAACAAATGCGGCCACAGTACATGAGATGACCAGAGACTGCGGACATACAACGGCGGCGGGAATACTGGGCCGGCCGCACCATAAGACGCACAGAAATTTCCCCCCAAGTGTGTCTTATGGAGCAAAATATACGGCAAATGCAGGACACCTTGTTGGGTCAGATCTGTGTACAATGTAAAGAGAGAGAGGGGGGGGGGGAGATAAGGAGGGGAGAGAGAGAAAGAGGAGGGGGGGGGAGAGAGGAGGGGGGAGAGAGAGGAGGGGGGAGAGAGAGAGGAGGAGGAGAGAGAGAGGAGGAGGAGAGAGAGAGGAGGAGGAGAGAGAGGGGGGGAGAGGGGGGGAGAGAAAGAGAGGGGGGGAAGAAAGAGAGAGGAGGGGGGGAGAGAGAGAGAAAGAAAGAGAGAGAGGGAGGGGGCAGAGAGAGAGAGAGGGGGGGAGAAAGAGAGAGGAGGGGGAGAGAGTGAGGAGGAGGGGGAGAGAGGGGGGAAAGAGAGAGGCAGGAGATCGATCATCTTTTGCACTTATATAGGGTCTGTGGCCATGATACCCGACATGCAGCGATGGAGTCTCCTCTTTTGCTCCCCCTCTTCATGGTCAGCTCTAGGCTCCGCCCTCCAACCGTGACGGTTGCATGCACTGATCAGAATAGATGGCCGGCTGGCTGCAGAGAGGCCAGGTGAGTGGTGCGGGTTCATAAGCCGAGCCCACCCTCCCCTGTTCTAGAATTGCTGATCCCGCCCTCCTGCCTCCCGCCCGAGCCCTGCCGAGCTCTCCCGACCTGCCAAACCCTAGTCCCTTGCCTCGCGGCAGATACGCCCCTGCCCGGCGGGCCGGATAAATGTCCTCGGTGGGCCGCATGTGGCCCGCGGGCCGTAGTTTGAGGACCCCTGCTCTATAGTTTGTGTGAAAAAAAAAAGTGTACAATGCAATGTGGTGGGACTGTCCCAGCCGTGCGACCCCCCTGCAGCATGGGGCCGGGTCGCAGTTGCAATGCCTGTAGGTACGCCCCTGCAACATGCCTTGTCTTTGGTGTGGCTGGATCACACCAATGCATTGTGGTAGTGTGCAGGAACCAAAATGAAGTACAGCAGGCTGTACTTTTTCTAGCGTACCGCAGTCACCACATGCTGATAGTCAGAATATACTGATCAGCCCAGCAGCTGATTGGCTGCATGCGCCGATCGAGAAAAAACTTCCAACAAGCCCATTCATGAGATAGATTAACTTTTCATGAGCAAGGACAGCCATAGATGGATTGAAATTCAGCTGGATTCTGAACCAGACGAACTTCAATTCATTTATAGCCAACTTTAGGTCCAATCAAGACAAGGCAAGTGCGGGCGGTGTGCGCTGAAATAAAGTACGGCTGGCCGTGCTCTTTGTCCAGCGCAGCGCAGTCACCTCCCGCTGGCCAATAAAACTTCTTGAAATGTCACTATGTGACACAGAGGCGTAGCTAGGGGGGTACATATGTACACAAGGTACAGGGGCGCAAAAATTAGGCTTACAACCAGGGGCGTATTTGCCGCGAGACAAACAAGGCGTTTGCCTAGGGCCGGACTTTTTAGGGGGGGGGGGGGCGGCGTGGTGCCGTCGCCCCTCCTCTTCCAACGGAAGGGACACTTAGTACAGGGGCGGGCAGCGGGCTGCTGTGTCTTACCTGGCTCCGTGTCCCAGTCCCAAGACGATCCAGTCCAGGAGACGCTGCTGGAGGAGGGGTAGAGAGGTCCGCAGGTCCGGTGTCATCTTATCCCTGGACGCGATGTGTGGGCGGGATGACATGCCGCCCCTGTAATCTGGCCACACCCTCGGGATCACTGGACAGCCTATGGCCGCTTGTACCTCCCCTGTGCTTGCGTGGTTTTCCCCCCAAACACATACCTTGCGTTGGTGGTGCAGTGGTGAGCATAGCTGCCTATCCAGCAGCTGACCCGGGTTCGATTCCTGGCCAACGCAATTTTCAAGATGGCTGCCTCGCCTGCGAAGTGCTTTTAGTCCCCCGGGAGAGAAGTGCTATACAAATGAAATGTTGAGGATATATTAGCGAAGGAATAAAATTTAAACCAAAACTAATGAAGCAAATGTGTTGTATGATTGTATGTTCTTAAACACTTCTGAATAATTTATTTCTTGCGCAAGGATATTATTTTGTATTCTCATTTTCAGCCAGTAGGTGGAGCACTCGGATCCTTTTCAGGCATTTTTTTCGGCTATCCTTAGCTATGTGGATGAAAAAAAAAGCCTGCTGCTTACTGTATACATCGCTCAGTAGCTCTCTCTGGCACTAGCAGGGGTGGACTGACAACTCATGGGGCCCCCGGGCAATAGGGGATCATGGGGCCCCTGTGTCCTTGCCCAAACTCAAGAAGCCTATGAAAAAGGTACCAGAGGCATCTCATGGGGCCCCCTACTGACCCCGGGCCCTCGGGCAGTGCCCGAGTTTCCAAATGGTCAGTCCGCCCCTGGACACTAGTCATTCATGTCATCCTTACACTAATGGCCCCTTCCTGTTCCAACAAGACATTTTGGACAATTTCATGCTCCCAACTTTGTGGGAGGAGTTTGGGGATGGCCCCTTCCTGTTCCAACATGACTGCACACCAGTGCACAAAGCAAGGTCCATAAAGACATGGAGGAGCCAGTTTGGGGTGGAGGAACTTGACTGTCCTGCACAGAGTCCTGACCTCAACCCCATAGAACACCTTTGGGATGAATTAGAGCGGAGACTGCGAGCCAGGCCTCCTCCCCCGACATCAGTGCCTGACCTGACAAATGTGCTTCTGGAAGAATGGTCCAACCTTCCCATAGACACCCTCCTAAACCTTGTGGACGGTCTTCCCAGAAGAGTTGAAGCTGTTATAGGTGCAAAGGGCGGGGCCAACTCAATATTGAACCCTACGGACTAAGACTGGGGGGCCATTAAAGGTCATGTGCGTGGAAAGGGCGGGGCCAACTCAATATTGAACCCTACGGACTAAGACTGGGAGGCCATTACAGGTCATGTGCGGGGGAAAGGGCGGGGCCAACTCACAATTGAACCCTACGGACTAAGACTGGGGGGCCATTACAGGTCATGTGCGGGGGAAAGGGCGGCGCCAACTCAATATTTAACCCTACGGACTAAGACGGGGGGCCATTAAAGGTCATGTGCATGGAAAGGCCGGCGACCCAATACTTTTGGCAATATTCGTATGTATTAGATCTCCACGATCTCTACTACACTTGGGACAAGCTGGATCCCACAAAAGTCCCATCTCAAACAATTTAACTGGAATACAATTTGGCGGGATATGGCGGTGGGCAGTGATTAGGGTGTAGGTATTGCGTATGGCGGTGATCAGGATATTGGTATGGTGGTGTTTTTCTGCGCACTAGGAAAGGTGACAGGGACTGGCTGCATTGTTTATTGTCTCTACACTGGAGCAGTGATCAGGGACACTGGGGTGGCTGGCACTGTAGTCTCTGAGTGGACATGCACTGTGAGATGCTGCTGTACACTCACAGGCTGCAGCGTCGCTTGTCTCTGCTCTCACAGCCAGAACAGAGAGAAGAGATCTTTACTTTCACTGTTCACCTTTCAGTATATGGTCAGTTTTACAAAAGACATAAAATTAGCATTTTTCTCACCTACTACTGGTACAGGGCAAGGGAAGGACAGAGGAATAGAAAACAAACTTGTTATACTTACCTGCTGTGTGCAGTGATTTTGCACACAGCAGCCCGGATCCTCCTCTTTTTGGGTCCCACGCAGGCTCTCCTGGCCCCTCCTACCTGTCGCGTGCCAGACAGAGACACAGCCCGCTGTTTTCTATGGGGCGCCTGTCTGTTTCCACCCGACTGTCATCCGATCCTCCATACGCATGGAGAACAGATCTCCATCTGTCTGTTTTTAGCATACAGGATCTGATCAGATGCCGGCGGGTGTCAGCGGACACATGTCTGACGATACCAGCTGCTCCATAGGGAGCTATGGATGGTCCAATCGGGCCCGCCTGAAAGACTGACCCAATCGGACCGTCAGTGTAAAAGTGGCCTTACGGTAAAAAAAATGTTTTCTATCCCTCTCTTCCCCATTCACACAGGGCGAGGGGAGGACAGAGGGGAGAAGAGATCCAGCACTGTGCACGGCTGCATCTCTTCTCCCCTCTCTTCCTCTTCACACAGCACTCGAGCAGCAGCGGGAGCCAATGCTGCTGTCAATCAAATGCAGTGAGGAGAAAGTGGTGATGGTGGGGGGCTAAGTCCCGCTGTGTAAGTCTATGGAGCGCAGCTTGGGAGCGTGCAGACACTGTGTGCCTCCATAGCAAATGGTTTGCTAAGGGGACACACAAAGAAGAGGAGGATCCAGAAGCGCCTCAGTTGGACCCAGGAACAAGGCCGCTCTATGCAAAAGCATTACAGAGCAGGTGAGTATAACATGTTTGTTATTTAAATTTTTTCTTTTTTTTTCTTTTTTACTTTATTAACCACCTCCCGTCCGGCCGTTGTATATAAACGGCCGGACGGTGGCACTGCAGGGTCAGGTGGCCGTCTATAAACGGCCTCCCCGCACCCTGCTTGTGCACACTCCCTGGGAGCGCGCAGCACCGCGATCCGGTGCCCGCTGTGTCCTCCGGACACAGTGAAACACCGATCGTCGGACGGGACCTCTGTACGAGGTCCCGATCATGTGATCACTGATTGGCCAATCAGTGATCACATGCAAAGTAGTAAGCAAGATGTCACTTCTGACATCATTGCTTACTACGTGTGAGATCTGTGAATGATCACAGAGGTCACATGGTACAAGGCTATTCACAAAAGCCTTGTACCATGTGACAAGATGTGACCAATCACAGCTCACTCAGTACTTTTCAATGAATGCAAGAATGCAGACAGAGAGAAGGAGAAATGATTGCTTTTACATCCTATATGGGTGTAAAAGCAATCTGTGTGAAAAAAAAAAAAAAAATCTTCATCACCCCCCACAAGTAGTACAGTGTCACCATGGGGACACTGTACTGCCAGGGTGACAGTATGTAAAAAAAATAATATAAAAATGTAAAAAAAAAAAAAAGTTTAAAAATTATAATTTTTGCTTATAAACTAATTTTGATTTTTTTTTTTTTACTAAAAAGATAACGGAATAAATTTTGGCCAAGATTTATGATGAGATATTATTTATTTGCAAAATTTTATAAAAAAAACACTTTTTTTCAAAATTTTTGGACATTTCATTTACATAGCAAAAAAAATACAAATCCCAGTGGTGAATAAATACCACCAAAATAAAGCTTTATCTGTCTCAAAAAAATGGTAAAAAATTCATTTGGGTACAGTGTTGCATGACTGCGCAATTGTCATTCAAAGTGTGATAGCGCTAAAAGCTGAAAATTGCCCTGGACTGGAAAGGGGGGGAAAGCGTCCGGACTGGAAAGGGGGGGAAAGCGTCCGGACTGGAAGGGGGGGAGAGCGTCCGGACTGGAAGGGGGGGAAAGCGTCCGGACTGGAAGGGGGGGAAAGCGTCCGGACTGGAAGGGGGGGAAAGCGTCCGGACTGGAAGGGGGGGAGAGCGTCCGGACTGGAAGGGGGGGAGAGCGTCCGGACTGGAAGGGGGGTAAAGCGTCCGGACTGGAAGGGGGGGAAAGCGTCCGGACTGGAAAGGGGGGGAAAGCGTCCGGACTGGAAAGGGGGGGAAAGCGTCCGGACTGGAAAGGGGGGGAAAGCGTCCGGACTGGAAAGGGGGGGAAAGCGTCCGGACTGGAAAGGGGGGGAAAGCGTCCGGACTGGAAAGGGGGGGAAAGCGTCCGGACTGGAAGGGGGGGGAAAGCGTCCGGACTGGAAGGGGGGGAAAGCGTCCGGACTGGAAGGGGGGGAAAGCGTCCGGACTGGAAGGGGGGGAAAGCGTCCAGACTGGAAAGGGGGGGAAAGCGTCCAGACTGGAAAGGGGGGGAAAGCGTCCGGACTGGAAGGGGGGGAGAGCGTCCGGACTGGAAGGGGGGAAAGCGTCTGGACTGGAAGGGGGGGAGAGCGTCCGGACTGGAAGGGGGTGAAAGCGTCCGGACTGGAAGGGGGGGGAAAGCGTCCGGACTGGAAAGGGGGGGAAAGCGTCCGGACTGGAAGGGGGGGAAAGCGTCCGGACTGGAAGGGGGTGAAAGCGTCCGGACTGGAAGGGGGGGGAAAGCGTCCGGACTGGAAGGGGGGGAAAGCGTCCGGACTGGAAGGGGGGGAAAGTGTCCGGACTGGAAGGGGGGGAAAGCGTCCGGACTGGAAGGGGGGGAAAGCGTCCGGACTGGAAGGGGGTGAAAGTGTCCGGACTGGAAGGGGGGGAAAGTGTCCGGACTGGAAGGGGGGGAAAGTGTCCGGACTGGAAGGGGGGGAAAGTGTCCAGACAGGAAGGGGGGGAAAGTGTTCGGACTGGAAGTGGTTAAAAAAAAAAAAAAAAACAAAGTCCTGCACAGTGGGTTTTTTTTGGCTCGCGCTCCCCAGGGGTAAAACGCACCATGCACTCTATTCTATCTTCCTGGGGGTTCCTTCTCCCCTCCCCCCACCCATGTCTGACCACCCATATACCAAGGAGACAGTTGTGATGAACAGACCGGATGGCCATGACTACGTTGGAATCTCAATGGATTGCTGTGTGACATCTCATAGCCCAAGAAATGATGAAGGGGGGGGTGAGGAATGTTCCATATACAACGTACAGCTTCCAGATCTCGGGGGGCACGCCTGGACCTCCATATGACACCTTCTGGGTGCGTTGTGCGTTCAGCATGAATCGTCATCCTGGACAAGAAACACAAAGAGAAAAACGAGATCATCCATTACTAGAACTCCAGGCAGATGGGAAAGACGCAGATCACTGCAGCTCTGTATTCATACAGAAAACACAATAAAAACAATCACAAGAATCAATGTATCGGATATGTCAGAGAATCCGGGATTGCTCCCCCCCCCCCCCCCCCCAGCCAGCAGATTACATCTGTAACATCTCCACCAGCTCCTGGTCTAAGAGAACACAATGATCAGTCACCAAAGATGGGGGAGGGGTTCTATAGTTGCACTGTATAGAAGAGAGGAAGGGGCTCTATAGTTATACTGTATAGAGGTGGGGGAGGGGTTCTATAGTTGTGTACATAGATGGGGGAGGGGTTCTATAGCTACACTGTATAGAGTACTATACAGAGGTAGGGGAGAAGTTGTATAGTTCTATACAGAGGTGGAGGTGGGGGGGGTTCTATAGAAACACTGTATAGAGGTGGGGGAGGGGTTCTATGGTTGCACTGTATTAAGTGGGGGGGGGGTTCTATAGTTACACTGTATAGAGTTGGGGGAGGGGTTCTATGGTTGCACTGTATTAAGTGGGGGGGGGGGGGGTTCTATAGTTACACTATATAGAGTGGGGGGAGAGATTCTATGGTTGCACTGTATAAAATGGAGGGGTTCTATAGTTACACTGTATAGAGTGGGGGGAGGGGTTCTATAGTTACACTGTATAGAGTGGGGCGGGGGGAAGAGGGATTCTATGGTTGCACTGTATAGAGTGGGGGAGGGGTTCTATAGTTACACTGTATATAGTGGGGGGAGGGATTCTATGGTTGCACTGTATAAAATGGAGGGGTTCTATAGTTACACTGTATAGAGTGGGGGGAGGGGTTCTAAAGTTACACTGTATAGAGTGGGGGAGGGGTTCTATAGTTACACTGTATAGAGTGGGGGAGGGGTTCTATAGTTACACTGTATAGAGTGGGGGGAGGGGTTCTATAGTTACACTGTATAGAGTGGGTGGGGGGGGGGGGAGAGGGATTCTATGGTTGCACTGTATAGGAGGTGGGTGGAGGTTCTATAGTTACACTGTATTTAGATAGGGGAGGGGTTGTATAGTTTTATACAGAGGTGGGGGAGGTGCTCTATAGATACACTTTATAGAGATTGGGGGAGGGGTTGTATAGTTGTTCTGTATACAGATGGGGGAGGAGTTGTATAGTTCTATACAGAGATGGGGGAGGTGTTCTGTATCATCCTATTAGAGGACACTATCTCTGTCGGTGTCTCTGGGAATGTCAGGACCTATAAAGCAGAATTCCCCTCCAGGACACAACATCCGGGGACTCCTCCCCTCCTGGGTCATGTGGTAATGCTGAGACTAGTAGTTCCTCAGCAGTCCGGTGGGAGGTGTTAGCCCCGCCTCTCACTCTGGTCCCGGTTGGGCTCCCTCCTCCTTGCTGAACCATGATTGGATGTCCGCACACAGCCCCCTCCATTCCCATCCCCCCACTTCCTTGTTTACATAATTATTCACTAAAAGGAAAGGCGGGGACAGGAAGTCACGAGACCGGAAGTGACCTCACCATTTGCCCGCAGACATCTTTGTGGAGGGCTGGTGCTGCTTCCTTCGCCTCCAACGTCTCATAAATAGTCATTTAACTCAGTTTGTGGAGTCGGCAGTAATGTGTGTCCCACAGAGGACCCGGCGGGGGAGAATACCAGGGGGCTGGCACTGCTGACCTGGGAAGAGAGGGCGATGGGGAGAGCAGGGCATGTTGGGACATGTAGTCCATACATAGAGATTCCTCCATAGAGGTGTATGCGGAGAGCGGGGCATGCTGGGACATGTAGTCCATACATAGAGATTCCTCCATAGAGGTTTATGGGGATATAGGGGGCATGCTGGGACATGTAGTCCATACACAGAGAGTCCTCCATTGGTCTATGGGGATAGGGGGCATGCTGGGACATGTAGTCCATACACAGAGCCCTCCATTGGTCTATGGGGATAGGGGGCATGCTGGGACATGTAGTCCATACACAGAGAGCCCTCCATTGGTCTATGGGGATAGGGGGCATGCTGGGACTACATACAGAGAATCCTCCACAGAGGTGTATGGGGGAAAGCGGAGTATACTGGGACATGTAGTCCATACATACAGAATCCTACATAGAGGTCTATGGGGATAGGGGGCATGCTGGGACATGTAGTCCGTACACAGAGAGCCCTCTAGTGTGAAATCTGCACAGAGAAAGATGAAATAATAGGCCGCAGTGTTCACAATAAACATTACAACTAAAAAACAATAAATAAATAAAATGAAATAAATAGATGACCAATCCTCTGCTCTGTATACAACATTCTCCTAAATCTGATCATCTTTATTGCATCCAATAGGAAATATTCCAGATATTCCATATATAGTGCTGAGTTCTATAGGATGTCATTATAAGGAATGAATAGGATCCTATCCAGCTCTGCTGATGGTAAAATAAATGTATATAATAATAGGAGGCGCCTTCCTCTACTCACTTCAAGAATCCATTATATAACCAAAATAACCCAGTGATTCCAATAATGTGTCGCTGGCCCTTTAAGATGTTGTTTTTGTAAACACTCTCGCTCGCCCTTCCCTCTCTCTCGCTCGCCCTTTCCCTCTCTCTTGCTCTTTCCCTCTCTCTCTCTCTCGCTCGCCCTTTCCCTCTCTCTCTCACTGTGATCACATGACCAGATTTGACCTTTCCGCGCAGCAGTGCAGAGGCTCTCAGTTTGAGTTTCTTCTTGTCAGAGTCAAGACGCTTTTTTAAAAGCTCCTGATAAGTTCTCATTCTATTACAAGATATTTAATCTCTATTGATTGGTATTGAGTATCCACTGATACCCTTCAATCAATAGCGATCAGCAAAAGCTGTTTAACAGTTTTTTTTTAAATCTTGTACTAATTTAGTGGCAGTTTGCCATCTATTTAAAAATGAGCCAGCAGATCCTCACCGTGTTTCTTACCCTGCTGTTTGCATGGGGAGGAAAAAGATACGTCCCCGACCACTCTTCAGAGATCCCGATACACCTGAATCAGGAGATCAATACAACAGAGCAGCATATGGAAGAATTCATCAAAGGAACG
Source organism: Staurois parvus (assembly GCF_062004578.1). Taxonomy (NCBI): domain Eukaryota; kingdom Metazoa; phylum Chordata; class Amphibia; order Anura; family Ranidae; genus Staurois; species Staurois parvus. Next base: position 138,643 of record NW_028318166.1, on the reverse strand, counting down.
CAAAATGACCCCCCAGAGATACGCCTGCTGGTGAAGGAGGAGAGCAAGTCATCAGAGCAGCAAGTGGAGGAAAAGGTCAGAGAAATGGAAGATGAGCCCCCAGAGAGCCACAAGCCAGTGAAGGAGAAGAGCATTAAGTCAATGGAAGAGCAAGTTGAGGAATCGGTCAGAGAAGCGGCAAACGAGCCTCCAGAACCCTCCAGCTGGTTTTCGTTACTGACCACCACTGCATACTGGTTTCAGATCATACTCCTGATAAGTGCCATCATTCTGAAATACATCCTGCACAGAAACGACCTGGCCCTGAGAGTAGGACAATATTTGATTTTCCAGAAGCTGATTGAACTCATTCAGGAAGGACTGGGCAACTTCAATTTCCAATGGTCCAGCCATGGGGCGGCCTTAGAGAATGGAGACCCATCCCTGTTTATAAATATTGATGCAGAATATTGGAGGTCAAACGCCTTTCACTGGGTTATCTTAATGCTGCTGTTGCTACTCATAATACTGCTCGTAATGCTGCTGGTGCTGACAGTGTACGTATTGCCGATGATGCTGAATGAGCTGTCGTTTAGCCGATTCTCCCCCGCTAGGCGACTTCGTGCTATTTGGTGTCTTTTCAAACCACGAAAGACAGATAATATCACCCTTCCCAGACCCAGCATCACACCTCCAAGGGGTCCCATACATGTTTATGTACAGGATACGCCACCCGAGCCAACAATCCTGCCATCAGGAGCTAGGAATGCTCACAAACAGACTTCATCACGCAAGCCGAAAAGGAGCCGCCACGTTGCTTGCCATTGTCCCAGTGATAACATCATTCCAACTTCAAGTGCTTCACCCCAGATGAAGAAGCTCAGGAAAAACCGCATGCTCAGACGACTCAGTGCATTTTGGAGTCGTTTCAAACCAAAAAAGACTGATGACGTCACACCGAGTGATAACTTCACCCCGCCGAGTGATAACATCACCAGACCCAGCATCACATCTCCAAGGGGTCCTATACATGTTTATGTACAGGATACGCCACCCAAGCCAACAATCCTGTCATCAGGAGCTAGGAATGCTCACAAACAGACTCCACCACGCAAGTCAAAAAGGAGCCGCCATGTTGCCTGCCAGTGTCCGAGAGATAACATCATTCCTACATCAAGTGCTTCACCCCGGATGAATAAGATCAGGAAAAACCGCATGCTCAGGCGACTCAGTGCATTTTGGCGTCTTTTCAAACCAAAAAAGATTGATGACATCACACCGAGTGATAACTTCACCCCGCCGAGTGATGACATCACCAGACCCAGCATTAAACCTCCAAGGGGTCCCATACAGGATGCGCCACCCGAGCCAACAATCCTGCCATCAAGTGCTAGAGATGCTTACACAGTCTCCAGACTCAAGACAAAAAGGCGCCGCCATGTTGCCTGCCAGTGTCCGAGAGATAACATCATTCCATCATCAAGTGCCTCACCCGGATGAATAAGCTCAGGAAAAATAGAATGCCTAGTTGACTCCGTGCCTTTTGGCGTCTTTTCAAACAACGGAAAACTGATGACATCACCCCGCCAAGAGATACCTTCACCTCGCTGAGGTGATAACATCACCCTTCCCAGACCTTGCGTCACACCTCCAAGGGGTCCCATACATGTTTATGTACAGGATGCCCCACCCAAGCCAACAATCCTGCCATCGAGTGCTAGGGATGCTTACACACAGACTCCACCACTCAAGCCAAAAAGGCGCCGCCATGTCGCCTGCCAGTGTCCGAGTGATAACATCATTCCAACTTCAAGTGCTTCACCCCAGATGAAGAAGCTCAGGAAAAACCGCATGCTCAGGCGACTCAGTGCATTTTGGAGTCGTTTCAAACCAAAAAAGACTGATGACGTCACACCGAGTGATAACTTCACCTCGCCGAGTGATAACATCACCAGACCCAGCATCACACCTCCAAGGGGTCCCATACATGTTTATGTACAGGATACGCCACCCAAGCCAACAATCCTGCCATCAGGAGCTAGGAATGCTCACAAACAGACTTCACCACGCAAGCCGAAAAGGAGCCGCCATGTTGCCTGCCAGTGTCCGAGAGATAACATCATTCCTACATCAAGTGCTTCACCCCGGATGAATAAGATCAGGAAAAACCGCATGCTCAGGCGACTCAGTGCATTTTGGCGTCTTTTCAAACCAAAAAAGATTGATGACATCACACCGAGTGATAACTTCACCCCGCCGAGTGATGACATCACCAGACCCAGCATCACATCTCCAAGGGGTCCCATACACCTTACCGAGGAGTGATAACATCACCTTACCGAGGAGTGATAACATCACCTTACCGAGGAGTGATAACATCACCTTACCGAGGAGTGATAACATCGCCTTACCGAGGAGTGATAACATCGCCTTACCGAGGAGTGATAACATCACCTTACCGAGGAGTGATAACATCACCTTACCGAGGAGTGATAACATCTCCTTACCGAGGAGTGATAACATCACCTTACCGAGGAGTGATAACATCACCTTACCGAGGAGTGATAACATCACCTTACCGAGGAGTGATAACATCACCTTAGTGAGGAGTGATAACATCACCTTAGTGAGGAGTGATAACATCACCTTACCGAGGAGTGATAACATCACCTTACCGAGGAGTGATAACATCACCTTAGTGAGGAGTGATAACATCACCTTACCGAGGAGTGATAACATCACCTTACCGAGGAGTGATAACATCACCTTACCGAGGAGTGATAACATCACCTTAGTGAGGAGTGATAACATCACCTTAGTGAGGAGTGATAACATCACCTTAGTGAGGAGTGATAACATCACCTTAGTGAGGAGTGATAACATCACCTTAGTGAGGAGTGATAACATCACCTTACCAAGGAGTGATAACATCACCTTAGTGAGGAGTGATAACATCACCTTAGTGAGGAGTGATAACATCACCTTACCAAGGAGTGATAACATCACCTTACCGAGGAGTGATAACATCACCTTACCGAGGAGTGATAACATCATTCCATCACCAAAAGCTCAGGAAAAACAACTCAGGCAACTTAAGAATTTTTGGTGTTGTTCAAGGACCAGCTCACTCAATGAATAGACACCTGCCTTTTGACGGAGAACATCTCTTTGGTGCCTCTATAGCAGGGGTCCTCAAACTTTTTAAACAGGGGGCCAGTTCACTGTCCCTCAGACCGTTGGAGGGCCGGACTATAGTTTAAAAAAAAAAAAAAAACTATGAACAAATGCGGCCACAGTACAGGAGATGACCAGAGACTGCGGACATACAACGGCGGCGGGAATACTGGGCCGGCCGCTCCATAAGACGCACAGAAATTTCCCCCCAAGTGTGTCTTATGGAGCAAAATATACGGCAAATGCAGGACACCTTGTTGGGTCAGATCTGTGTACAATGTAAAGAGAGAGAGGGGGGGGGGGAGAGATAAGGAGGGGAGAGAGAGAAAGAGGAGGGGGGGAGAGGAGGGGGGAGAGAGTGAAAGAGAGGGGGGGGAGAGGAGGGGGGAGAGAGAGAGAGAGGGGGGAAAGAAAGAGAGAAGAGGGGGGGGAGAGAGTGAGGAGGAGGGGGGGGAGAGAGGGGGGAAAGAGAGAGGCAGGAGATCGATCATCTTTTGCACTTATATAGGGTCCGTGGCCATGATACCCGACATGCAGCGATGGAGTCTCCTCTCTTGCTCCCCCTCTTCATGGTTCGCTCTAGGCTCCGCCCTCCAACCGTGACGGTTGCATGCACTGATCAGAATAGATGGCCGGCTGGCTGCAGAGAGGCCGGGTGATTGGTGCGGGTTCATAAGCCGAGCCCACCTTCCCCTGTTCTAGAATTGCTGATCCCGCCCTCCTGCCTCCCGCCCGAGCCCTGCCGAGCTCTCCCGACCTGCCAAACCCTAGTCCCTTGCCTCGCGGCAGATACGCCCCTGCCCGGCGGACCGGATAAATGTCCTCGGTGGGCTGCATGTGGCCCGCGTGCCGTAGTTTGAGGACCCCTGCTCTATAGTTTGTGTGAAAAAAAAAAAAGTGTACAATGCAATGTGGGGGGACTGTCCCAGCCGTGCGACCCCCCTGCAGCATGGGGCCGGGTCACAGTTGCAATGCCTGTAGGTACGCCCCTGACACATGCCTTGTCTTTGGTGTGGCTGGATCACACCAATGCATTGTGGTAGTGTGCAGGCACCAAAATGAAGTACAGCAGGCTGTACTTTTTCTAGCGTACCGCAGTCACCACATGCTGATAGTCAGAATATACTGATCAGCCCAGCAGCTGATTGGCTGCATGCGCCGATCGAGAAAAAACTTCTAACAAGCCCATTCATGAGATAGATTAACTTTTCATGAGCAAGGACAGCCATAGATGGATTGAAATTCAGCTGGATTCTGAACCAGACGAACTTCAATTCATTTATAGCCAACTTTAGGTCCAATCAAGACAAGGCAAGTGCGGGCGGTGTGCGCTGAAATAAAGTACGGCTGGCCGTGCTCTTTGTCCAGCGCAGCGCAGTCACCTCCCGCTGGCCAATAAAACTTCTTGAAATGTCACTATGTGACACAGAGGCGTAGCTAGGGGGGTTCATATGTACACAAGGTACAGGGGCGCATAAATGAGGCTTACAACCAGGGGCGTATTTGCCGCGAGGCAAACAAGGCGTTTGCCTAGGGCCGCACTTTTTGGGGGGGGGGGCGGCGTGGTGCTGCCGCCCCTCCCAACGGACGGGCAGCGGGCTGCTGTGTCTTACCTGGCTCCGTGTCCCAGTCCCAAGACGATCCAGTCCAGGAGGCGCTGCTGGAGGAGGCGTAGATAGGTCCGCAGGTCCGGTGTCTTCTTTTCCCTGGACGCGATGTGTGGGCGGGATGACATGCCGCCCCTATAATCTGGCCACACCCTCGGGATCACTGGACAGCCTATGGCAGCTTGTACCTCCCTCTGCAAGCTCTGCCCTCCTCACTGGTGATTGGGCGCCAGAACTGTAGCTCAGGAAAGGCACACAGGCGGCCAATCACCTGCAAGGAGGCGGAGCTTGGAGAGGAGGAGCCGAGCGGCGGCGCGAAGATCGAGTGAGGGAGCGGCCGGAGCAAGTGAAGAAGACAGCTGACCGGTAAGTGTGCCGTGCAGATGGTGCTGCTGCAACCAGGTATGCTGGCTGTGGATGGGAGAGGGAAGGCAAGGTAAGTGTCAATGGTGTCAGTGGGAGGAATAGTGCCCCATCATTGGTGTCACTGATGTGATTAAACGGGGAGGGGGGCTGGGGAGCCAATTTTAAAGTTCGTCCCCGGGCGCAAAATATCCTAGCTACGCCTCTGATGTGACATTTCGATAAAGTTTGTTTACAAAAAGCCAACAGTGTGATGCAATAGCACTGCATTGGGCAGCTATTCCAGCGCAGTCGCACAGCAACTCCATTACAAAACAAAACAGATGCCTTGTATCCAGTGTGGCTGATTGACACCACAGCATTGCGGTGATGTACGCAGAAACAAAGTACGGCTGGCCATGCTTCTTCGCAGCACAGCGCAGTCACCTTCCACTGGCCAATAACACCTTATGAAATGTTACTGTGTGACATTTCAATAAAGTTTGTTTAAAAAAAAGAAAAAAGTGAACAAGGCAATATGGTGGGACTGCATTGGGCGGCTATTCTGGCACAGTCCTACCGCAAGACCAGGCAAAATGCTTTGTCTCCAGTGTGGCTGCTAGACACCACTGCATCCGGTGTGGCGGGCCGTACTTGGCATGGGTGGCGGTATGAGAGCCCAGAGGAGGTTCTCCACTAGAAAAGAGGCTCCAATGTGAAAAACCGCGGTATATCAGTAAAAAACCTTACTTTATTAGACACAAAAAATAAAAATTGGGGGGGGGGGGGGGCTGCACACGGAAGGTTTTATACCCTCATGCATAGAATGCATGAAAGATGAAAGTAAAAAAAAAAATCTTTGGCTTTAGAACCACTTTAGTGTTTAGCACTTCTGAATTGCAGCACTGGGGTCCTTGATTCAAATCCTGACCAGGACACTACCTGCATGGAGTCTGCATGTTCTCCCTGTGCTTGCGTGGTTTTCCCCCCAAACACATACCTTGCGTTGGTGGTGCAGTGGTGAGCATAGCTGCCTATCCAGCAGCTGACCCGGGTTCGATTCCTGGCCAACGCAATTTTCAAGATGGCTGCCTCGCCTGCGAAGTGCTTTTAGTCCCCAGGGAGAGAAGTGCTATACAAATAAAATGTTGAGGATATATTAGCGAAGGAATAAAATTGAAACCAAAACTAATGAAGCAAATGTGTTGTATGATTGTATGTTCTTAAACACTTCTGAATAATTTATTTCTTGCGCAAGGATATTATTTTGTATTCTCATTTTCAGCCAGTAGGTGGAGCACTCGGATCCTTTTCAGGCATTCTTTTCGGCTATCCTTAGCAATGTGGATGAAAAAAAAGCCTGCTGCTTACTGTATACATCGCTCAATAGCACTCTCTGACACTAGCAGGGGCGGACTGACAACTCATGGGGCCCCCGGGCAATAGGGGATCATGGGGCCCCTGTGTCCTTGCCCAAACTCAAAAAAGCCTATGAAAGGTACCAGGGGCATCTCATGGGGCCCCCTACTGACCCCGGGCCCTCGGGCAGTGCCCGAGTTTCCAAATGGTCAGTCCGCCCCTGGACACTAGTCATTCATGTCATCCTTACACTAATGGCCCCTTCCTGTTCCAACAAGACATTTTGGACAATTTCATGCTCCCAACTTTGTGGGAGGAGTTTGGGGATGGCCCCTCCCTGTTCCAACATGACTGCCCCCCAGTGCACAAAGCAAGGTCCATAAAGACATGGAGGAGCCAGTTTGGGGTGGAGGAACTTGACTGTCCTGCACAGAGTCCTGACCTCAACCCCATAGAACACCTTTGGGATGAATTAGAGTGGAGACTGCGAGCCAGGCCTCCTCCCCCGACATCAGTGCCTGACCTGACAAATGTGCTTCTGGAAGAATGGTCCAACCTTCCCATAGACACCCTCCTAAACCTTGTGGACGGCCTTCCCAGAAGAGGTGAAGCTGTTATAGGTGCAAAGGGCGGGGCCAACTCAATATTGACCCCTACGGACTAAGACTGGGGGGGCCATTAAAGGTCATGTGCGTGGAAAGGGCGGGGCCAACTCAATATTGAACCCTACGGACTAAGGCTGGGAGGCCATTACAGGTCATGTGTGTGGAAAGGGCGGGGCCAACTCAATATTGAACCCTACGGACCAAGACTGGGGGGCCATTAAAGGCCATTAAAATGTATTCACTACTAAAATACTGCATGACTTAAAGTGTTACTAAACCCCGGACCCCGCATTCACTATATCTGCACTCCCCGGACCCCGCATTCACTATATCCGGTCTCCCCGGACCCCGCATTCACTATATCCGGTCTCCCCGGACCCCGCATTCACTATATCTGCACTCCCCGGACCCCCCATTCACTATATCCGCTCTCCCCGGACCCTGCATTCACTATAGCTGGTCTCCCCGGACCCCGCATTCACCATATCCCCTCTCCCCGGACCCCGCATTCACTATATCTGGTCTCCCCGGACCCCGCATTCACTATATCTGGTCTCCCCGGACCCCGCATTCACTATATCCCCTCTCCCCGGACCCCGCATTCACTATATCCGCTCTCCCCGGACCCCGCATTCACTATATCCGCTCTCCCCGGACCCCGGATTCACTATATCCCCTCTCCCCGGACCCTGCATTCACTATATCTGGTCTCCCCGGACCCCGCATTCACTATATCTGCACTCCCCGGACCCCCCATTCACTATATCCGCTCTCCCCGGACCCCCCATTCACTATATCCGCTCTCCCCGGACCCTGCATTCACTATATCCGCTCTCCCCGGACCCCGCATTCACTATATCCGCTCTCCCCGGACCCCGCATTCACTATATCCGCTCTCCCCGGACCCTGCATTCACTATAGCTGGTCTCCCCGGACCCTGCATTCACTATAGCTGGTCTCCCCGGACCCCGCATTCACTATATCCCCTTTCCCCGGACCCCGCATTCACTATATCTGGTCTCCCCGGACCCCGCATTCACTATATCTGGTCTCCCCGGACCCCGCATTCACTATATCCCCTCTCCCCGGACCCTGCATTCACTATATCCGCTCTCCCCGGACCCCGGATTCACTATATCCCCTCTCCCCGGACCCCGGATTCACTATATCCCCTCTCCCCGGACCCTGCATTCACTATATCTGGTCTCCCCGGACCCCGCATTCACTATATCTGGTCTCCCCGGACCCCGCATTCTCTATATCCGGTCTCCCCGGACCCTGCATTCACTATATCTGCTCTCCCCGGACCCCGCATTCACTATATCCGGTCTCCCTGGACCCTGCATTCACTATATCCGCTCTCCCCGGACCCCGCATTCACTATATTCGCTCTCCCCGGACCCCGCATTCACTATATCCGCTCTCCCCGGACCCCGCATTCACTATATCCGCTCTCCCCGGACCCCGCATTCACTATATCCGCTCTCCCCGGACCCCGCATTCACTATATCCGCTCTCCCCGGACCCTGCATTCACTATATCCGCTCTCCCCGGACCCTGCATTCACTATAGCTGGTCTCCCCGGACCCTGCATTCACTATATCTGGTCTCCCGGACCCCGCATTCACTATATCCCCTCTCCCCGGACCCTGCATTCACTATATCCGCTCTCCCCGGACCCCGCATTCACTATATCCGCTCTCCCCGGACCCCGGATGCACTATATCCCCTCTCCCCGGACCCTGCATTCACTATATCTGGTCTCCCCGGACCCCGCATTCACTATATCTGGTCTCCCCGGACCCCGCATTCTCTATATCCGGTCTCCCCGGACCCTGCATTCACTATATCCGCTCTCCCCGGACCCCGCATTCACTATATCTGGTCTCCCCGGACCCCGCATTCTCTATATCAGGTCTCCACCGGACCCTGCATTCACTATATCTGCTCTCCCCGGACCCCGCATTCACTATATCCGCTCTCCCCGGACCCTGCATTCACTATATCTGCTCTCCCCGGACCCCGCATTCACTATATCTGGTCTCCCTGGACCCCGCATTCACTATATCCGCTCTCACCGGACCCCGCATTCACTATATCTGGTCTCCCTGGACCCCGCATTCACTATATCCGCTCTCCCCGGACCCCGCATTCACTATATCCGCTCTCCCCGGACCCCGCATTCACTATATCCGCTCTCCCCGGACCCCGCATTCACTATATCCGCTCTCCCACAGTACACAATACATGGAAATGCAATTATTTTAGTAAATATAAACTGCTAAATCCCTTTTCTCATCAGCAGTATATAGCAGTCTTGTGACTTCTATCAGTGTCCGGCAGAGCACTGGTTAATGCTGGTAGGAGGAGTTTTCTTTCTACTCTACGAGGATGCAGAACCCCTGACCTGTGCCTGGATTGTCCCTCTGCTGATCACATGCACTCTCCCATCACTAGTTTTTGCCATACCTTGATTTTGTCTCGAAGTGTCTCGAAATCGTTGCACGATCACCGGAAATATTTTAATGATAACGGCAGATTTAAATGTGTGTTGAAATGACCATTTGGAAGCTTGTGCAATGGTGACAACACAAGAGCACAAGTTGGAGAGTGTTGTCACCCTACAACAGGAAGTGGCCTTCATGGCAGGATCACCAAGTAATATTTTAACTCCTCGCCCTCCTGGCTGCAACTAGTGCGAGCCGGACCCGGTGCCTGGCTGCAACTAGTGCGAGCCGGACCCGGTGCCTGGCTGCAACTAGTGCAGGTCCTGACCAGGCCATTTTTTGCGTTACGGCGCTGCGGTACTTTAACTGACAATTGCGCGGTCATGCAACGCTGCACCCAATTGAAACTTATGTCCTTTTCTCCCACAAATAGACCTTTCTTTCGATGGTATTTGATCGTCTGTGCGGTTTGTATTTTTTGTGTTATAAAAAAAAACCACACTTTTGAGGGAAAAAAACAATATTTTGGACTTTTTGCTATTAAATATGTCCAGTAAAAATATTTGAAAAATAAAATTTTGTCAAATTTATACCAAAATATATTCTGCTCCGTGTCTTTGCTAAAAAAAAAATCCCAATACGTGTAAATTAATTTGTTTACGTGAAAGTTATAGCGTTTACAAATGGCGGTATAGATACTGGGATTTTTTTTTTTTACTAGTAATGCCGGCGATCAGTGACCTATAGCGGGCCTGCAGCGGGCATTCTGACACCGAGTGGGAACTGACTTGGTGTCACTGACATCCTCAGTGACACCAATACAGTGATCAGTGCTAAGAAAAAAAAAAAAGCACTGACACTACTGATGGCACTGGGCAGGAAGGGGTTAACATGTGGGGCAATCAAAGGGTTAACTGTGTGCAGGAAGTGTTTTACTATGTGGGCTGTGTGCTTCACTGTAATCACACTGCTCTGGATGGCTGTGCAGTGTGCCCGAGCTGACAGGGAGTAGGACTGTTAGTAAACAAAACAGTCCTCCTCCCCATTGGAAATCGGAAATCACAAGGCGCCGGCGAGCAATCACCGCCCGGGACCTGGTGATCGACACAAATGGCGGCGCAGGTAGGGCGCATGCGCCCCCTACCCAGAAATGCAAAATCACGCATATATACACCCGTGATTTTGCGCACCCGTGCCACCCTGTAGCAGTATTTCTGCTATAGGGCGGACAGGAAGCGGTTAATAATAACTGCAGATTTAAATGTGTATTGAAATGCCCATTGGAAGCTTGTGCAACAGGGTGACAACAAAAAAAGCACATTTTGGAGAGTGTTGTCACCCTATGACAGGAAGTGACCTTCATGGCAGGATCACCAGGGACCCTTTAACCATTAGCAGCCCATCCATTGTATGCAACTGTGACCAATCACAGCAGGTCACATGACAGTTGTATACAATGGATGGCTTCATTCATGCCATCCATTGTATACTAGTGCCTACCTGTGAATGGTCACAGCAGGTCACATGCACATGTCATGTGATTAGCTGTGACCAAATCACAGCTAAGCACAAAAAAAAAACAAAAACTGAATGAATCGATGTCATTCAGGTAAATGCTTGCTTATAGTAAACCATAGCAATAGCAAAGTAATTCTTTGCTATAAGCAAATTGTGTCAAAAAAAAAAAATACTGATCACTTCCCCAAAGTAGTACAATGTTACTATGGTAACATTGTACTACTTTGGTCATAGTGAAATATGAAAAAAAATCTTAAAAAAAAATAAAAAAAATTTAATAAAAAATTAAAAATAAAAAACAAATATATATATATATTTTTTTTCATACTGTCCCCACTCAGTGTCCCTGATCACCGCCATGCCAGTTACATGATGACGCTGTACTGCACTGGTGACAGGATGTAAAAAAAAATAGTGAACATTTTAATTTTTTTATTTTCCGTAAAATTATGACAAAAAAATAATACAACTTCAAAAAACTCGCCATGCCTGTTATGAAGTACGTCGGACTGTCTACTCTGCAAAAAGGGGTCATTTGGGGGATATATCTGTCCCGTCCTGACATTTGGGGGGATATCTGTCCCGTCCTGACATTTGGGGGATATCTGTCCCGTCCTGACATTTGGGGGGATATCTGTCCCGTCCTGACATTTGGGGGGATATCTGTCCCGTCCTGACATTTGGGGGGATATCTGTCCCGTCCTGACATTTGGGGGATATCTGTCCCGTCCTGACATTTGGGGGGATATCTGTCCCGTCCTGACATTTGGGGGATATCTGTCCAGTCCTGACATTTGGGGGGATATCTGTCCAGTCCTGACATTTGGGGGGATATCTGTCCCGTCCTGACATTTGGGGGATATCTGTACCGTCCTGACATTTGGGGGGATATCTGTACCGTTCTGACATTTGGGGGATATCTGTCCTGTCCTGACATTTGGGGATATCTGTACTGTCCTGACATTTGGGGGATATCTGTACTGTCCTGACATTTGGGGGATATCTGTACTGTCCTGACATTTGGGGGATATCTGTACTGTCCTGACATTTGGGGGGATATCTGTACTGTTCTGACATTTGGGGGGATATCTGTACTGTCCTGACATTTGGGGGGATATCTGTACTGTCCTGACATTTGGGGGATATCTGTACTGTCCTGACATTTGGGGGATATCTGTACTGTCCTGACATTTGGGGGGATATCTGTACTGTCCTGACATTTGGGGGGATATCTGTACTGTTCTGACATTTGGGGGGATATCTGTACTGTCCTGACATTTGGGGGGATATCTGTACTGTCCTGACATTTGGGGGGATATCTGTACTGTTCTGACATTTGGGGGATATCTGTCCTGACATTTGGGGGATATCTGTACTGTTCTGACATTTGGGGATATCTGTACTGTCCTGACATTTGGGGGATATCTGTACTGTCCTGACATTTGGGGGGATATCTGTACTGTCCTGACATTTGGGGGGATATCTGTACTGTCCTGACATTTGGGGGGATATCTGTACTGTTCTGACATTTGGGGGATATCTGTCCTGACATTTGGGGGATATCTGTACTGTTCTGACATTTGGGGGATATCTGTACTGTCCTGACATTTGGGGGATATCTGTACTGTCCTGACATTTGGGGGATATCTGTACTGTCCTGACATTTGGGGGATATCTGTACTGTCCTGACATTTGGGGGATGTTAAATCTAAATTATGATTCGGCATTTATATTGATGGCAAGCTTGCAAAATATTTGGTTTTTATGATTAGTCATAATTAATATTAATATGTGTAAGTGGTCTGTGACAAATGGTAGTATTTACTATTCTTCAATTATAGCTGAGACCAAAAGATATACAAGTTAAGCTGAAATAGTATATACCAGTTGAAAGTTGAGTAGACTATATTTAGAGATAGTTGGTTAGAAGTATTTGGTAGTTATGTCAAGGTTATTAGAAGTGACTTACTATTACATTACGTATTTTCTGTGTATATTTAGTATACGTCTCTAACACTGATACATATATAGTTTAGTGATTATACATTGATATATTCTTAAGCTATACTATCTTTTAAATATATAGCTAAGGGTTACATCATTGGTACATCAGCATACATATGTTCCTGTCCATCAAACATCATATGTATAGCATCTTTCCCTTTTATGAATTGGCTTTGCTAAGCAGTAATACTTTCCATAGAAGGTATTATGATCACTAACTATGACGTACATTTGCCTCATAAAAGACCATCGGAACGGACAAGACACACACTCACGCTCACACACACTCTCTCTGATACACACAAGCTACATGATTCCTGCATACACACGTCTGAGAAGCTGCAACAGGTGCATACTGAGATCACTTCCAGCTACAATTTAGTCACATCCGTCTTCTCCTCCTTCACTAAGTCATTGGAAGGACAGCATGGAGCATGGAGCACATGGCAAAGACCGAACAGCCATGACAGATAATGGTGACTTTTTCTTTGAACTTTCGTTTGTCAGTTTTACAGTAGTTGTATCTACATGGAACTGTTCATAATACGCTTTACATTGTTTATTTGACACCATTGTGTTATAGAATAAAATCACACTTCATTTTTTATTACAATGGCTCTTTCATTCATAATCGCCTCAAGATACTAGAAGCAGTATTATATGTGTCTAAAAATCTAACATTTTGGTGAGCCAGCCACCGCCGAACGTTTTTTCTACGGTTTTTCCCATACCTTGTTAAGGGGGAAAAACGCACGATTCTGTGATTGTCAAGTTTTGGGAAAAACACGGTGAAAAGTACCTAGCAGAACAGGCGATTAAACAGACTTTGACGAGAATTCCAGTGATTGAGCCGGGTCAAACGAGAAAATCTTCTGATTACGGTGAGTAACAATTATGGAATTTATTGATGACTTAGTTAATGAAAGCAAGTTAGAATTTAAAGATGTTTCTTTATATCCTGAAGACAGTCAGCTATGGCACTACATGTATAATGAATGTTTACAGGTCAATATTCAGATAGATAAATCTAGATTTACTGTGCACAGACAACGTAAAAAGATATCTAACATCTTAAATTTAGTAAGAATATTCAACAAAATGATTTTGAATGTTGATTTATCTGTTAAAAAAACTTGTACATTAAAACAGACAGAATGTAGCACTGTACAGCATGAAAATTTGTCTCAAGATGCTCCTAGTTGCCCAAACTGTGACATTTTCTGTAATTACATAGAAAATCTTGAGGAACAAATTGACTCAGAGACAAATCTTTTGTTAAGACTGCAGAATGACAGTAAACAGGTTGCCATGATAAACACAGATGACAAACAGAGTGATTCAAAACCAGAGCCACGCCTGTCCGCTATCTCTGAAAGTTCGGATATTGACTCTGATGACGAAACACAAATTAAACATAAAGAATTGTTATGTAAAACTGCAAAACTTAAGTTGCAAATACATAATCAATTAATGAAAGTTTTAAAAGACATTCCTGCTTATGATCCAGATAAAGATATCTATAGCAACATGGAAGTATATGAAATGCATGTCAAATGCCATCAGATTTCAGATCATGACATAAATTATTTATTTCCGATGTGGCTCCCAATTAAATTTATGTCTCGAATTAAAAATTCTGTTGTTAACGATAAAGATCAGAAAAAACATAATGACGCGACAGACAGACTGCGACAATTGCTGTTATGTTCAACAGGTGAAGACGTACCTTCTGTAGAAATGCTCGACTTACTGCAGACTACTGCTGACGAAGACCCTTTTGAATTTAAAAGCAAGTTTTCCAAAGCATATAAAATTATATTTGGAGTAGAAAATGAGGAAGACTCAGCTATGATCAAAGCTTTTGTAAAGAAATTCACATATTTAGACCCAGTAACCATTGTCATAGCCGAGGAAAAACAAAATTTGAATGATATAGTAAGTTTCATTGATAGAATAAGGAGAACATTGAAAAATAGCAATATCATTTATGAGGTGGCTGCGCTTCAAAGTGACAAAAATAGTCAGATTACAGTTCTGCCAGGAACTACAGGTCCCAGTAAGAATGACAACGACAGATGCAAGCAAGCGAGTCATAATGAGGATACCACATGTTTTCACTGTCATAAACAAGGTCATATCAGGCGCCATTGTTGGAAGTTTAAATTTGAAGCACAAATAAAGAAACTGGACATAAAAAGTGAAAAAGCAGCTTTTGTACAACCTGCTGTGTTGTTGAATGATGAAAGTTTAACTGAATTGCCTTATGCCTCATCAGTTAAACAAATTCACACTTTGACTAGAAACAACTGTTCTGACAACAGGGTGAGAAGGGCTGTCACTGACAGAAATGGTTTATTACCAGTTCCAAAAATAGAATCACGTCCACATTCATCCCCGATATCGTTAGAATTTGTCGCTCCAATTGTATTGGATGACAATGGAAGGCCTTTTATAGACGGATTACTAAATGGTAAAAAGATCAGATTCCTAATTGACAGCGGATCTGAGATTAATCTGACCAGAGAAAACGTACCTGTGAAACCAAATTCACCCATGTGTAAAATAAAAGGTTTTAATAATACAGGTCATTCCACTGCTAGACAGGTGCCTAATGTAACATTTGAAATACCTGGGCTAGTGAAAACTAACATTGATATTTGGTATAGTAATGCCACCGAGAATATTCTTGGCATTGATTTTATCAATAAGCAAAAGTGGATTATTGATATTCCGACTAAAGTTATTTGGAGGAATCCATCTAGGCCCAAATCAATGTTAATGGATCCTTCTATATACAGTGATGTTGGTTTCAACTCTAAAATGTCTACAGCACAAAAATGGCCTGATATTGATGGTGATTGTGCTTTACAAGAATTGGTAGAACGTTTTCCAAGTTTGTGGTCAAAATTTAAAAATGACATAGGAACTTTGAAAGATACAGAATTGAATATTGAGGGTAAAGATCCTATACCCCTTAATCAGTATGAGTTACCACAAGAATCAATAGGACCACTTTCTGCCATTATTCAAGAGTTTGTACAACTTGGCATTGTAAAGAAAACACAATCAGTAGTAAATAACTGTATTTGGCCTATCAAAAATGCTGACAATTCATATTCTTTGTCAGTTGATTTCAGGACACTGAATAAACATATTACAAATAACAAAGCAGTTGTTCCTGATCATTCTAATATCAAGTTACATTTAAAGGCCGAATCCAAAGTGTTTTCTGTTTTGGAAATCGATAACAGTCATTTTTCGATCCCCTTAGCTAAAAGTTGTCAATATAAGTTAGCTTTTAAGTTTCAGAAAGAGACCTATCCATTCACTCGATTAGTAGCTGGTTTAGACATCAGTGATGGTATAGTCCATGAGTCCATAGAAAAAATTCTATCACAATTTTCAAGGCCAGAATGCATTTTTCAGCATGTAAATACAATTATGCTAAGTACGCAGAATGTTAACGAACATATTACTCTTTTGTCTGAGCTATTTATGTTGTTACAGGATGCAGGTCTTAAATTAAACCCGGAAAGAGTTCAGTTGATGAAAAGTCAGGTGAAATGCTTTCACATGCAGATCAGTCAAGGAAAGAGACAATTATTACATGAAACAGTCAGAGCTATCACTGCCTTTCCAGTTCCTACAACTCATAAAGCATTGCAACAATTTTTGAAAAACATAAATCATTGCAAAGAGTTTATACATGGTTTCGCAGAGAAAGTTAAGCCATTACATCATCTTTTGAAGAGTAAAAATAACTTAGTTGACCAATGGGGTCCAAATGAGAATAATGCTTTAAAAGTGTTGAAAAAGGATTTGCAGAATGCGCCAGCATTAAGTACAATTGAGGTTTGTTCCAATGCTCCTTTTGTTGTGAAAACTCATGTATCTGATAATGCAATTTCAGTAACTTTGTCTCAATTAAAAGAAGGTAATGAGAGACTAATTAGTTACTTCTCCAGAAATTTATCACTATTGGAAAGAACTTTGACATCAGAGGCACAACAACTGTTGAGTTTCTTTTATGCAATCAAAGCTTCACAAAGCACAGTAAAGTCACATAGTATCATATTACAGTCTCCTGACAGTTCACTAAGAAGAATTCTTGAGGAAGATACATTCAGAGAATGCCGTGAAAAGTATCCTCAGTGGATAAGAGCACTGTTAGCCAAACACATTGTGATAGGTACAGCTGCATCAGACAAGTCTCTACCTCACATTCACAGCAACACATGTATTATTGAAGAACACTCTAACACTAGAGTAATGACATCAGCACAGAAAACAGTTACGCATATTTCTAAAGTTATAGGGATGAGAACAAAGGCATAAACCTTTGTCATCTCTGGGGTGATACAAAACCTTTCTTTGTTTAATAAAACAGGGTTTTGCGGTCATGACCTATGATGAAATATTGCGTCCTGTCATACCTAAATAACACACTACTTTTGTATTCTAGTTTAGGTAATCTTAGACAGGATTAGGACAGTATTTTGATTGATATATAGAAGTTTTCTGTAAAAGGAAATAGGAAGTAATGATACTTCACAATATGTGTTTCAAACTCATACACTGATTGTTCCATAATCTTCCATAATCTTTCATATTTGTTGAAATAGGTGCAAGAATAATGCAATGTTTGTGCCAAAGTAATGATACTGCATTTCTTTACAGAAATGACATCTAAAATCAAACATGAAGCGTAACAATCTCCTACAAGCCAACTTTAAGGAATTTGGACGTTAAAGAAGATTGAACAAGAACTCAATACTTCACACTTGTGACTGATTTATCGCGTTCAACAAAAATGTTTCTACTTTACAGAACTTAAAGAAGATATTATATAGACATAGCATGAAGAAAAGATTCATCAAGAGGAAATCTATTTATTAATGATAAAATCATTTATTATTGATAATATTGTTATAGGTCACATATACATTTTAATGATCCTTTTATTCCGATACTTACATTCATATTGGGATAATATTATTATTATTATTTTTTATTTTTTACATATTCATATATGGAATATTTTTTGGTTAAAACTTCATAGAGTTATTCCAGTTATTAGAATATCTTTTGTTAAAAGATTCAAGAAATATATTACTCTTATAGGAGCAATATAAACTTATGACACATTTTAGAATGGAAAGTATATTTCCGGAGCGTTAAAATATTATACAAATATGGAAATATAATACATTAATTATTATTACATCATTTAATTATTTTTATTATTATTATTATTATTATTACTATTATCATATATCAATTAACATTATGATTAAGAATTTTTAGGAAGAGAAACTAAAGATTAGGTATAGAGTTTTGAAGGAAAGTTATTTTGATTGGTCCAGTTATGAGGAATATATACGATCATTTGGTATAAGACGGTGTGTATGGGACATGAATGAAGTGTGCATTGATTTGGCATTAATTTTAGACTAATCATAATAGGGGGGAAATGTTAAATCTAAATTATGATTCGGCATTTATATTGATGGCAAGCTTGCAAAATATTTGGTTTTTATGAGTAGTCATAATTAATATTAATATATGTAAGTGGTCTGTGACAAATGGTAGTATTTACTATTCTTCAATTATAGCTGAGACCAAAAGATATACAAGTTAAGCTGAAATAGTATATACCAGTTGAAAGTTGAGTAGACTATATTTAGAGATAGTTGGTTAAAAGTATTTGGTAGTTATGTCAAGGTTATTAGAAGTGATTTACTATTACAGTACGTATTTTAATAATAATCTGTGTGTATTTAGTATACGTTTCTAACACTGATACATATATAGTTTAGTGATTATACATTGATATGTTCTTAAGCTATAATTATTCTTTATATATAGCTGAGGGTTACATCATTGGTACATCAGCATACATATGTTCCTGTCCATCAAACATCATATGTATAGCATCTTTCCCTTTTATGAATTGGCTTTGCTAAGCAGTAATACTTTCCATAGAAGGTATTAAGATCACGAAGTATGACGTACATTTGCCTCTTAAAAGTGCATGAGACACAGAGACAGGGGAACACACACTCACTCACACACTAACATGACACTCTAGCATACACACGTCTGAGATGCTGGAACAGGTGCTGCAAGACCAGATCATCATCTCCATCTACTTCCGGCTTCTTTACAAAGTCTAGAAGGACAGCATTAAGGACAAGGACATGGAGCATCGCACATGGCCAGGACAGCCATGACAGATAATGGTGACTTTGTTTTAAACCTAGTAGTTGTCATTTTTACAATAGTTTTATCTACATGGAACTGTTCATAATACGCTTTACATTGTTATTTGACACCATTGTGTGATAGAATAAAATCACACTTCATTTTTTATTTCAATGGCTCTTTCATTCATAATCGCCTCAAGACACTAGAAGAAGTATTATATGTGTCTAAAAATCCAACACCCCCTTTCACCCCCCTTCCAGTCCGGACACTTTCACCCCCTTCCAGTCCGGACGCTTTCACCCCCTTTCACCCCCCTTCCAGTCCGGACACTTTCACCCCCTTCCTGTCCGGACACTTTCCCACCCTTCCAGTCTGGACACTTTCCCCCCCTTCCAGTCCGGACACTCTCACCCCCTTCCAGTCCGGACACTTTCCCCCCCTTCCAGTCCGGACACTCTCACCCCCTTCCAGTCCGGACACTCTCACCCCCTTCCTGTCCGGACACTTTCACCCCCTTCCTGTCCGGACACTTTCACCCCCTTCCTGTCTAGGGAAATTTTCAGCTTTTAGCGCTATCACACTTTGAATGACAATTGCGCAGTCATGCAACACTGTACCCAAATGAATTTTTTACCATTTTTTTGAGACAGATAAAGCTTTATTTTGGTGGTATTTATTCACCGCTGGGATTTGTATTTTTTTTGCTATGTAAATGAAATGTCCAAAAATTTTGAAAAAAAGTTTTTTTTTTTATAAAATTTTGCAAATAAATAATATTTCATCATAAATCTTAGCCAAAATTTATTCCGTTATCTTTTTAGTAAAAAAAAAAAAAAATCCAAATTAGTTTATAAGCAAAAATTAAAATTTTTAAACATTTTTATTTTATTTTTTTATATTATTTTTTTTACATACTGTCACCCTGGCAGTACAGTGTCACCATGGTGACACTGTACTACTTGTGGGGGGTGATGAAGATTTTTTTTTTTTTTTTTTTTTTACACTGATTGCTTTTACACCCATATAGGATGTAAAAGCAATCATTTCTCCTTCTCTCTGTCTGCATTCTTGCACTCATTGAGAAGTACTGAGTGAGCTGTGATTGGTCACAGCTTGTCACATGGTACAAGGCTTTTGTGAATAGCCTTGTACCATGTGACCTCTGTGATCATTCACAGATTTCACACGTAGTAAGCAATGATGTCAGAAGTGACATCTTGCTTACTACTTTGCATGTGATCACTGATTGGCCAATCAGTGATCACATGATCGGGACCTCACACAGAGGTCCCGTCCGACGATCGATGTTTCACACAGCGGGCACCGGATCGCGGTGCTACGCGCTCCCAGGGAGCGAGCACAAGCAGGGTGCGGGGAGGCCGTTTATAGACGGCCACCCGACCCTGCAGTGCCACCGTCCGGCCGTTTATATACAACGGCCGGACGGGAGGTGGTTAATAAAGTAAAAAAGAAAAAATTTAAATAACAAACATGTTATACTCACCTGCTCTGTAATGCTTTTGCATAGAGCGGCCTTGTTCCTGGGTCCAACTGAGGCACTTCTGGATCCTCCTCTTCTTTGTGTGTCCCCATAGCAAACCATTTGCTATGGAGGCACACAGTGTCTGCACGCTCCCAAGCTGCGCTCCATAGACTTACACAGCGGGACTTAGCCCCCCACCATCACCACTTTCTCCTCACTGCATTTGATTGACAGCAGCATTGGCTCCCGCTGCTGCTCGAGTGCTGTGTGAAGAGGAAGAGAGGGGAGAAGAGATGCAGCCGTGCACAGTGCTGGATCTCTTCTCCCCTCTGTCCTCCCCTTGCCCTGTGTGAATGGGAAGAGAGGGATAGAAAACATTTTTTTTACCTTAAGGCCACTTTTACACTGACGGTCCGATTGGGTCAGTCTTTCAGGCGGGCCCGATTGGACCATCCATAGCTCTCTATGGAGCAGCTGGTATCGTCAGACATGTGTCCGCTGACACCCGCCGGCATCTGATCAGATCCTGTATGCTAAAAACAGACAGATGGAGATCTGTTCTCCATGCGTATGGAGGATCGGATGACAGTCGGGTGGAAACAGACAGGCGCCCCATAGAAAACAGCGGGCTGTGTCTCTGTCTGCTCTGCATCAGCAGAGCAGACACCGACCTGTCATCCTCTTGCTCAGCGGGGATCAGTGCAGAGATCCCCCCGCTAAGCAAGCGGGTCCGCCCCGTCTGAAAGGGGCCTAAAGCAAGAAATGCATTATGGTAAAAAATCGGTTTTTAACGTTTTTACACAGACGCACGGGACGCCCAGCAAGAGCACAATGGCAGCCGAAGGCATATAGTGTGTCCTTGCATCAGATTCAACCAACTGTACAAAAAAGTGACAACCACCCCATAACTAGCCAGTGCAGCAAGGTGCACATGGAAGGGCAATGTACATCACAAAAGGATTTCCCAGCACACTTACCAGCCAGCCTGCAAATAAAAAAAAATTATCAAAAATAATTGACCCCGTCTAACAATTCACATTAAAAACAGAGGGTTTTGTTTGCACACATTTGCAAATATATTTCCACATGAACTCACAAGAAAAATATCTCTTCACACACACACTATATATATTTTACACACATAGATATACGCTGTATGTTGAAATGCATTTGTTACAAATTATCTGAAAAATAATTGTAAAAATACATTTTCAAATAGACTGTATGTCTTTAAAAATACATTTAATCTACATTTTTGGAATGTATTTACAAATATATGTTAAAATGATGTTAAAAAAAATCTGAAGAATATGTTTAAAAAATATATATATATATATTTTTCATTTATTTTGTAATATATAAAAAAAGCGTTTCAACATGCAGTGTGTATAGATTTTGAAATATAGTCAGGTCCATAAATATTGGGACATGGACACAATTCTAACATTTTTGGCTCTATACACCACCACAATGGATTTGAAATGAAACAAACAAGATGTGCTTTAACTGAGACTGTCAGCTTTAATTTGAGGGTATTTACATCCAAATCAGGTGAACGGTGTAGGAATTACAACAGTTTGCAAATGTGCCTCCCACTTGTTAAGGGACCAAAAGTAATGGGACAATTGGCTTCTCAGCTGTTCCATGGCCAGGTGTGTGTTATTTCCTCATTATCCCAATTACAATGAGCAGATAAAAGGTCCAGAGTTCATTTCAAGTGTGCTATTTGCATTTGGAATCTGTTGCTGTCAACTCTCAAGATGAGATCCAAAGAGCTGTCACTATCAGTGAAGCCATCATTAGGCTGAAAAAACAAAACAAACCCATCAGAGAGATAGCAAAAACATTAGGCGTGGCCAAAACAACTGTTTGGAACATTCTTAAAAAGAAGGAACGCACCGGTGAGCTCAGCAACACCAAAAGACCCGGAAGACCACGGAAAACAACTGTGGTGGATGAGCGAAGAATTCTTTCCCTGGTGAAGAAAACACCCTTCACAACAGTTGGCCAGATCAAGAACACTCTCCAGGAGGTAGGTGTATGTGTGTCAAAGTCACCAATCAAGAGAAGACTTCACCAGAGTGAATACAGAGGGTTCACCACAAGATGGAAACCATTGGTGAGCCTCAAAAACAGGAAGGCCAGATTAGAGTTTGCCAAACGACATGTAAAAAAGCCTTCACAGTTCTGGAACAACATCCTATGGACAGATGAGACCGACATCAACTTGTACCAGAGTGATGGGAAGAGAAGAGTATGGAGAAGGAACTGCTCATGATCCTAAGCATACCACCTCATCAGTGATCATGGTGGTGGTAGTGTCATGGCGTGGGCATGTATGGCTGCCAATGGAACTGGTTCTCTTGTATTTATTGATGATGTGACTGCTGACAGAAGCAGCCGGATGAATTCTGAAGTGTTTCGGGAATATTATCGGCTCATATTCAGCCAAATGCTTCACAACTCATTGGACGCTTCACAGTGCAGATGGACAATGACCCAAAGCAGACTGCAAAAGCAACCAAAGAGTTTTTTAAGGGAAAGAAGTGGAATGTTCTGCAATGGCCAAGTCCATCACCTGACCTGAATCCGATTGAGCATGCATTTCACTTGCTGAAGACAAAACTGAAGGGAAAATGCCCCAAGAACAAGCAGGAACTGAAGACAGTTGCAGTAGAGGCCTGGCAGAGCATCACCAGGGATGAAACCCAGCGTCTGGTGATGTCTATGCGTTCCACACTTCAGGCTGTAATTGACTGCAAAGGATTTGCAACCAAATATTAAAAAGTGACAGTTTGATTTATGATTATTATTCTTGGCCAATCGGTGATCACATGCAAAGTAGTAAGCAAAATGTCACTTGTGACATCATTGCTTACTACGTGTGAAATCTGTGAATGATCACAGAGGTCACATGGTACAGGGCTATTCACAACAGCCTTGTACCATGTGACAAGCTCTGACCAATCACAGCTCACACAGTATTTCTCAATGGCTGCAAGAATGCAGACAGAAAGAGAAATGATTGCTTTTACATCCTATATGGGTGTAAAAGCAATCACTGAAAAAAAAAAAAAAATCATCACCACCCCCCACAAGTAGTTCAGTGACACTGTACTGCTAGGGTGACAGTATGTAAAAAAAAAACAAACATAAATAATAATATAAAAAAATAAAATAAAAATGTAAAAAAAAAAAAAAGTTTAAAAATTATAATTTTTGGTTATAAACTAATTTGGCATATTTTTTTTTTTTTTACTAAAAAGATAATTGAATATATTTTGGCCAAGATTTATGATGAAATATTATTTATTTGCAAAATTTTATAAGAAAAACACTTTTTTCAAAATTTTTGGACTTTTTCATTTATATAGCAAAAAAAATAAAAATCCCAGCAGTGAATAAATACCACCAAAATAAAGCTTTATCTGTCTCAAACAAATGCTAAAAAATTCATATGGGTACAGTGTTGCATGACCGCGCAATTGTCATTCAGAGTGTGATAGCGCTGAAAGCTGAAAATTGGCCTGGACTGGAAGGGGGGGAAAGTGTCCGGACTGGAAGGGGGGGGAAGTGTACGGACTGGAGGTGGTTAAAAAAAAAAGTCCTGCACAGTCCTGTCACAAGAAATCAATGTATCGGATATGTCAGAGAATCTGGGATTGCTCCCCCCCCCCCCCCAGCCAGCAGATTACATCTGTAACATCTCCACCAGCTCCTGGTCTAAGAGAACACAATGATCAGTCACCAAAGATGGGGGAGGGGTTCTATAGTTGCACTGTATAGAAGAGAGGAAGGGGCTCTATAGTTATACTGTATAGAGGTGGGGGAGGGGTTCTTTAGTTGTATACATAGATGGGGGGAGGGGTTCTATAGCTACACTGTATAGAGTACTATACAGAGGTAGGGGAGAAGTTGTATAGTTCTATACAGAGGTGGAGGTGGGGGGGGGGGGTTCTATAGATACACTGTATAGAGGTGGGGGAGGGGTTATATGGTTGCACTGTATAGAAGTGAGGAAGAGGTTCAATACTTGTACTGTATAGGAGGTGGGGGAGGGGTTCTATAGTTGCACTGTATAGAAGAGAGGAAGGGGCTCTATAGTTATACTGTATAGAGGTGGGGGAGGGGTTCTATGGTTGCACTGTATAAAGTGGGGGGTTCTATAGTTACACTGTATAGAGTAGGGGGAGGGGTTCTATAGCTACACTGTATAGAGTAGAGGGAGGGGTTCTATAGCTACACTGTATAGAGTGGGTGGGGGGGGGGGGAAGAGGGATTCTATGGTTGCACTGTATAGGAGGTGGGTGGAGGTTCTATAGTTACACTGTATTTAGATAGGGGAGGGGTTGTATAGTTTTATACAGAGGTGGGGGAGGTGTTCTATAGATACACTTTATAGAGATTGGGGGAGGGGTTGTATAGTTGTTCTGTATACAGATGGGGGAAGAGTTGTATAGTTCTATACAGAGATGGGGGAGGTGTTCTGTATCATCCTATTAGAGGACACTATCTCCGTCGGTGTCTCTGGGAATGTCAGGACCTATAAAGCAGAATTCCCCTCCAGGACACAACATCCGGGGGCTTCTCCCCCTCCTGGGTCATGTGGTAATGCTGAGACTAGTAGTTCCTCAGCAGTCCGGTGGGAGGTGTTAGCCCCGCCCCTCACTCTGGTCCCGGTTGGGCTCCCTCCTCCTTGCTGAGCCATGATTGGATGTCCGCTCACACCCGCCTCCATTCCCATCCCCCCACTTCCTTGTTTACATAATTAATCACTAACAGGAAAGGCGGAGACAGGAAGTCACGAGACCGGAAGTGACCTCACCATTTACCCGCAGACATCTTTGTGGAGGGCTGGTGCTGCTTCCTTCGCCTCCAACGTCTCATAAATAGTCATTTAACTCAGTTTGTGGAGTCGGCAGTAATGTGTGTCCCACAGAGGACCCGGCGGGGGAGAATACCAGGGGGCTGGCACTGCTGACCTGGGAAGAGAGGGCGATGGGGAGAGCAGGGCATGTTGGGACATGTAGTCCATACATAGATTCCTCCATAGAGGTGTATGGGGATATAGGGGGCATGCTGGGACATGTAGTCCATACATAGATTCCTCCATAGAGGTTTATGGGGATATAGGGGGCATGCTGGGATATGTAGACAATACACAGAGAGCCCTCCATTGGTCTCTGGGGATAGGGGGCATGCTGGGACTACATACAGAGAATCCTTCACAGAGGTGTATGGGGGAAAGCGGAGTATACTGGGACATGTAGTCCATATGTACAGAATCCTACATAGAGGTCTATAGGGATAGAGGGCATGCTGGGACATGTAGTCCATACACAGAGAGTCATCCATAGAGGTTTATGGTTATAGAGGGCATGCTGGGACATGTAGTCCGTACACAGAGAGCCCTCCATCGGTCTATGGGGATGGGGGGCATGCTGGGACATGTAATCCATACACAGAGAGCCCTCCATCGGTCTATGGAAATGGGGGGCATGCTGGGACATGTAGTCCGTACACAGAGAGCCCTCTAGTGTGAAATCTGCACAGAGAAAGATGAAATAATAGGCCGCAGTGTTCACAATAAACATTACAACTAAAAAAAATAAATAAATAAAATTAAATAAATGACCAATCCTCTGCTCTGTATACAACATTCTCCTAAATCTGATCATCTTTATTGCATCCAATAGGAAATATTCCAGATATTCCATATATAGTGCTGAGTTCTATAGGATGTCATTATAAGGAATGAATAGGATCCTATCCAGCTCTGCTGATGGTAATATAAATGTATATAATAATAGGAGGCGCCTTCCTCTACTCACTTCAAGAAGAATCCATTATATAACCAAAATAACCCAGTGATTCCAAGAATGTGTCGCTGGCCCTTTAAGATGTTGTTTTTGTAAACACTCTCACTCGCCCTTCCCTCTCTCTCGCTCGCCCTTTCCCTCTCTCTCGCTCGCCCTTCCCTCTCTCTCGCTCGCCCTTTCCCTCTCTCTCGCTCGCCCTTTCCCTCTCTCTCTCTCTCTCTCCCTTTCCCTCTCTCTCTTGCCCTTTCCCTCTCTCTCTCTCTCCCTTTCCCTCTCACTCGCCCTTTCCCTCTCTCTCTCTCGCTCGCCCTTTCCCTCTCTCTCTCTCGCTCGCCCTTTCCCTCTCTCTCTCACTGTGATCACATGACCAGATTTGACCTTTCCGCGCAGCAGTGCAGAGGCTCTCAGTTTGAGTTTCTTCTTGTCAGAGTCAAGACGCTTTTTTAAAAGCTCCTGATAAGTTCTCATTCTATTGCAAGATATTTAATCTCTATTGATTGGTATTGAGTATCCACTGATACCCTTCAATCAATAGCGATCAGCAAAAGCTTTTTAACGGTTTTTTTTTTAAATCTGTTGTACTAATTTAGTGGCAGTTTGCCATCTATTTAAAAATGACCCAGCAGATCCTCACCGTGTTTCTTACCCTGCTGTTTGCATGGGGAGGAAAAAGATACGTCCCCGACCACTCTTCAGAGATCCCGATACACCTGAATCAGGAGATCAATACAACAGAGCAGCATATGGAAGAATTCATCAAAGGAACGGAAAATGACCCCCCAGAGATACGCCTGCTGGTGAAGGAGGAGAGCAAGTCATCAGAGCAGCAAGTGGAGGAAAAGGTCAGAGAAATGGAAGATGACCCCCCAGAGAGCCACAAGCCAGTGAAGGAGAAGAGCATTAAGTCAATGGAAGAGCAAGTTGAGGAATCAGTCAGAGAAGCTGCAAACGAGCCTCCAGAACCCTCCAGCTGGTTTTCATTACTGACCACCACTGCATACTGGTTTCAGATCATACTCCTGATAAGTGCCATCATTCTGAAATACATCCTGCACAGAAACGACCTGGCCCTGAGAGTAGGACAATATTTGATTTTCCAGAAGCTGATTGAACTCATTCAGGAAGGACTGGGCAACTTCAATTTCCAATGGTCCAGCGATGGGGCGGCCTTAGAGAATGGAGACCCATCCCTGTTTATAAATATTGATGCAGAATATTGCAGGTCAAACGCCTTTCACTGGGTTATCTTAATGCTGCTGTTGCTACTCATAATACTGCTCGTAATGCTGCTGGTGCTGACAGTGTACGTATTGCCGATGATGCTGAATGAGCTGTCGTTTAGCCGATTCTCCCCCGCTAGGCGACTTCGTGCTATTTGGTGTCTTTTCAAACCACGAAAGACAGATAATATCACCCTTCCCAGACCCAGCATCACACCTCCAAGGGGTCCCATACATGTTTATGTACAGGATACGCCACCCGAGCCAACAATCCTGCCATCAGGAGCTAGGAATGCTCACAAACAGACTTCACCACGCAAGCCGAAAAGGAGCCGCCACGTTGCTTGCCATTGTCCGAGTGATAACATCATTCCAACTTCAAGTGCTTCACCCCAGATGAAGAAGCTCAGGAAAAACCGCATGCTCAATCGACTCAGTGCATTTTGGAGTCATTTCAAAAAAAAAAAGACTGATGACATCACACCGAGTGATAACTTCACCCCGCCGAGTGATAACATCACCCTTCCCAGACCCAGCATTAAGCCTCCAAGGGGTCCCATACCTGTTTATGTACAGGATACCCCATCCAGGAGAACAATCCTGCCATCAGGAGCTAGGAATGCTCACAAACAGACTCCACCACGCAAGCCGAAAAGGAGCCGCCATGTTGCCTGCCAGTGTCCGAGTGATAACATCATTCCTACATCAAGTGCCTCACCCCAGATGAAGAAGCTCAGGAAAAACCGCATGCTCAGGCGACTCAGTACATTTTGGAGTCTTTTAAAACCAAAAAAGACTGATGACATCACACCGAGTGATAACTTCACCCCGCCGAGTGATAACATCACACCTCCAAGGGGTCCCATACATGTTTACGTACAGGATACGCCACCCCAGCCAACAATCCTGCCATCAAGTGCTAGGAATGCTTACACAGTCTCCACCACTCAAGCCAAAAAGGCGCCGCCATGTTGCCTGCCAGTGTCCGAGAGATAACATCATTCCTACATCAAGTGCTTCACCCCAGGTGAATAAGCTCAGGAAAAACCGCATGCTCAGGCGACCAAAAAAGACTGATGACATCACACCGAGTGATAACTTCACCCCGCCGAGTGATGACATCACCAGACCCAGCATCACACCTCCAAGGGGTCCCATACATGTTTATGTAGAGGATGCGCCACCCGAGCCAACAATCCTGCCATCAAGTGCTAGGAATGCTCACACAGTCTCCACCACTCAAGCCAAAAAGGCGCCGCCATGTTGCCTGCCAGTGTCCGAGAGATAACATCACCTTACCGAGGAGTGATAACATCACCTTACCGAGGAGTGATAACATCTCCTTACCGAGGAGTGATAACATCACCTTACCAAGGAGTGATAACATCTCCTTACCGAGGAGTGATAACATCACCTTACCGAGGAGTGATAACATCACCTTACCGAGGAGTGATAACATCACCTTACCGAGGAGTGATAACATCTCCTTACCGAGGAGTGATAACATCTCCTTACCGAGGAGTGATAACATCTCCTTACCGAGGAGTGATAACATCACCTTACCGAGGAGTGATAACATCACCTTACCGAGGAGTGATAACATCACCTTACCGAGGAGTGATAACATCACCTTACCGAGGAGTGATAACATCACCTTACCGAGGAGTGATAACATCACCTTACCGAGGAGTGATAACATCACCTTACCGAGGAGTGATAACATCTCCTTACCAAGGAGTGATAACATCACCTTACCGAGGAGTGATAACATCACCTTACCGAGGAGTGATAACATCACCTTACCAAGGAGTGATAACATCACCTTACCGAGGAGTGATAACATCACCTTACCGAGGAGTGATAACATCACCTTACCAAGGAGTGATAACATCACCTTACCGAGGAGTGATAACATCACCTTACCGAGGAGTGATAACATCACCTTACCGAGGAGTGATAACATCACCTTACCAAGGAGTGATAACATCACCTTACCGAGGAGTGATAACATCACCTTACCGAGGAGTGATAACATCTCCTTACCGAGGAGTGATAACATCACCTTACCAAGGAGTGATAACATCTCCTTACCGAGGAGTGATAACATCTCCTTACCGAGGAGTGATAACATCACCTTACCGAGGAGTGATAACATCTCCTTACCGAGGAGTGATAACATCACCTTACCGAGGAGTGATAACATCACCTTACCGAGGAGTGATAACATCTCCTTACCAAGGAGTGATAACATCACCTTACCGAGGAGTGATAACATCACCTTACCAAGGAGTGATAACATCTCCTTACCAAGGAGTGATAACATCACCTTACCGAGGAGTGATAACATCTCCTTACCGAGGAGTGATAACATCACCTTACCGAGGAGTGATAACATCTCCTTACCAAGGAGTGATAACATCACCTTACCGAGGAGTGATAACATCACCTTACCGAGGAGTGATAACATCACCTTACCGAGGAGTGATAACATCTCCTTACCGAGGAGTGATAACATCATTCCATCACCAAGAGCTCAGGAAAAACAACTCAGGCAACTTAAGAATTTTTGGTGTTGTTCAAGGACCAGCTCACTCAATGAATAGACACCTGCCTTTTGACGGAGAACATCTCTTTGGTGCCTCTATAGCAGGGGTCCTCAAACTTTTTAAACAGGGGGCCAGTTCACTGTCCCTCAGACCGTTGGAGGGCCGGACTATAGTTTAAAAAAAAAAAAAAACTATGAACAAATGCGGCCACAGTACAGGAGATGACCAGAGACTGCGGACATACAACGGCGGCGGGAATACTGGGCCGGCCGCACCATAAGACGCACAGAAATTTCCCCCCAAGTGTGTCTTATGGAGCAAAATATACGGCAAATGCAGGACACCTTGTTGGGTCAGATCTGTGTACAATGTAAAGAGGGAGGGGGGGGGGGAGAGATAAGGAGGGGAGAGAGAGAAAGAGGAGGGGGGGAGAGGAGGGGGGAGAGAGTGAAAGAGAGGGGGGGAGAGGAGGGGGGAGAGAGAGAGAGAGAAAGAGAGGGGGGAAAGAAAGAGAGAAGAGGGGGGGGAGAGAGTGAGGGGGGGGGAGAGAGGGGGGAAAGAGAGAGGCAGGAGATCGATC
Organism: Staurois parvus; assembly: GCF_062004578.1. Taxonomy (NCBI): domain Eukaryota; kingdom Metazoa; phylum Chordata; class Amphibia; order Anura; family Ranidae; genus Staurois; species Staurois parvus. The sequence goes on along the minus strand of NW_028318166.1, from coordinate 107,756 downwards.
ATCTTTTGCACTTATATAGGGTCTGTGGCCATGATACCCGACATGCAGCGATGGAGTCTCCTCTCTTGCTCCCCCTCTTCATGGTCAGCTCTAGGCTCCGCCCTCCGGCCGTCACGGTTGCATGCACTGATCAGAATAGATGGCCGGCTGGCTGCAGAGACGCCGGGTGAGTGGTGCGGGTTCATAAGCTGAGCCCACCCTCCCCTGTTCTAGAATTGCTGATCCCGCCCTCCTGCCTCCCGCCCGAGCCCTGCCGAGCTCTCCCGACCTGCCAAACCCTAGTCCCTTGCCTCGCGGCAGATACGCCGCTGCCCGGCGGGCCGGATAAATGTCCTCGGTGGGCCGCACGTGGCCCGCGGGCCGTAGTTTGAGGACCCCTGCTCTATAGTTTGTGTGAAAAAAAATAAGTGTACAATGCAATGTGGTGGGACTGTCCCAGCCGTGCGACCCCCCTGCAGCATGGGGCCGGGTCGCAGTTGCAATGCCTGTAGGTACGCCCCTGACACATGCCTTGTCTTTGGTGTGGCTGGATCACACCAATGCATTGTGGTAGTGTGCAGGCACCAAAATGAAGTACAGCAGGCTGTACTTTTTCTAGCGTACCGCAGTCACCACATGCTGATAGTCAGAGTATACTGATCAGCCCAGCAGCTGATTGGCTGCATGCGCCGATCGAGAAAAAACTTCCAACAAGCCCATTCATGAGATAGATTAACTTTTCATGAGCAAGGACAGCCATAGATGGATTGAAATTCAGCTGGATTCTGAACCAGACGAACTTCAATTCATTTATAGCCAACTTTAGGTCCAATCAAGACAAGGCAAGTGCGGGCGGTGTGCGCTGAAATAAAGTACGGCTGGCCGTGCTCTTTGTCCAGCGCAGCGCAGTCACTTCCCGCCGGCCAATAAAACTTCTTGAAATGTCACTATGTGACACAGAGGCGTAGGTAGGGGGGTACATATGTACACAAGGTACAGGGGCGCAAAAATGAGTCTTACAACCAGGGGCGTATTTGCCGCGAGGCAAACAAGGCGTTTGACTAGGGCCGGACTTTTTAGGGGGGGGGGGCGGCGTGGTGCCGCCGCCCCTCCTCTTCCAACGGAAGGGACACTTAGTACAGGGACGGGCAGCGGGCTGCTGTGTCTTACCTGGCTCCGTGTCCCAGTCCCAAGACGATCCAGTCCAGGAGGCGCTGCTGGAGGAGGGGTAGAGAGGTCCGCAGGTCCGGTGTCTTCTTTTCCCTGGACGCGATGTGTGGGCGGGATGACATGCCGCCCCTGTAATCTGGCCACACCCTCGGGATCACTGGACAGCCTATGGCCGCTTGTACCTCCCCTGTGCTTGCGTGGTTTTCCTCCCAAACACATACCTTGCGTTGGTGGTGCAGTGGTGAGAATAGCTGCCTATCCAGCAGCTGACCCGGGTTCGATTCCTGGCCAACGCAATTTTCAAGATGGCTGCCTCGCCTGCGAAGTGCTTTTAGTCCCCAGGGAGAGAAGTGCTATACAAATAAAATGTTGAGGATATATTAGCGAAGGAATAAAATTTAAACCAAAACTAATGAAGCAAATGTGTTGTATGATTGTATGTTCTTAAACACTTCTGAATAATTTATTTCTTGCGCAAGGATATTATTTTGTATTCTCATTTTCAGCCAGTAGGTGGAGCACTCGGATCCTTTTCAGGTATTTTTTTCGGCTATCCTTAGCTATGTGGATGAAAAAAAAGCCTGCTGCTTACTGTATACATCGCTCAATAGCTCTCTCTGGCACTAGCAGGGGTGGACTGACAACTCATGGGGCCCCCGGGCAATAGGGGATCATGGGGCCCCTGTGTCCTTGCCCAAACTCAAGAAGCCTATGAAAAAGGTACCAGAGGCATCTCATGGGGCCCCCTACTGACCCCGGGCCCTCGGGCAGTGCCCGAGTTTCCAAATGGTCAGTCCGCCCCTGGTCACTAGTCATTTATGTCATCCTTACACTAACGGCCCCTTCCTGTTCCAACAAGACATTTTGGACAATTTCATGCTCCCAACTTTGTGGGAAGAGTTTGGGGATGGCCCCTTCCTGTTCCAACATGACTGCCCCCCAGTGCACAAAGCAAGGTCCATAAAGACATGGAGGAGCCAGTTTGGGGTGGAGGAACTTGACTGTCCTGCACAGAGTCCTGACCTCAACCCCATAGAACACCTTTGGGATGAATTAGAGCGGAGACTGCGAGCCAGGCCTCCTCCCCCGACATCAGTGCCTGACCTGACAAATGTGCTTCTGGAAGAATGGTCCAACCTTCCCATAGACACCCTCCTAAACCTTGTGGACGGCCTTCCCAGAAGAGTTGAAGCTGTTATAGCTGCAAAGGGCGGGGCCAACTCAATATTGAACCCTACGGACTAAGACTGGGGGGCCATTACAGGTCATGTGTGTGGAAAGGGCAAGGCCAACTCAATATTGAACCCTATGGACTAAGACTGGGGGGGCCATTACAGGTCATGTGTGTGGAAAGGACGGGGCCAACTCAATATTGAACCCTACGGACTAAGACTGGGGGGCCATTAAAGGTCATGTGCGTGGAAAGGGCGGTGTCAGGGACCACGGCTCCAGGGTCGGCGATCGCGGCTCCGTCCCTCGCGCATGCGCAGTGGCGGCGGATCGCGCCGGGACACGGGCACTAGGTCCCGGCGAGCCGCGGCTGACAGGACGCCGCGCATGCGCAGTAGGAGCCGCGGGCACGCCTCAGGCGTCCAATGACAGCCGGGGGCGCGTCCTAGCCGGCCAATGACAGTGCAGGGCGCACTATTTAAAGATGCCCTGCACTGTCACAGATTGCCGCAAGGTCTTCTGTGATCCTGAGTTCCTGCACCTATCCTGTGACCCTGATTGACCCTGACTATTCTGCCTGCTCCTGCGTTTGACCCGGATTGTCCTGACTACTCTGCCTGCTCCTGCGTTTGACCCGGATTGTCCTGACTATTCTGCCTGCTCCTGCGTTTGACGCGGATTGCCCTGACCATTCTACGGATTGACCTCCCTGCTGACCCTGCGTGTGACCCGACTACTCTCGCCTACCGATTCTGTACCCCGCTTACCCTCACGGGCCCACAATCCGTTACTACCCTGCTGGGGCCGCCATCCTCTTCATATCTGGCTCTCCCGGTACCTGTCCCCAAGGGTCTCCTCAGCCACTGGCGGGCCTGCTCGGAGGTCGTGACCTGGCCCGGGACTGTTTCAAGTCCATCCCCACCATCAGGGGCTCTGGTGAAAGCACAGCCCGGGCTTAGACCCCACGCTCTGAGTAGGTCTGTCAGTTGGCAGCCTGAGGCACCACCTGGCGGATCATAACAGTACCTTGCGGCCATGACAGAGCCAGGAAGTGGACCGGCGTCCCTAGAGGATATTTGTCAGCACCTGGCCACCTTGACCCAGGCTTTTCAGAACTTCCACAGTCGCTGCGCCCAACTGGAGGACCGCATGGAGTCAATAGCCCCCCTGACTCCCCCTGCTCAGAGTCCTCCACCTGCAGGACCTCCCGCTAACCCGGTATCCGGAGCGGTTGCCACATCCCCAGCTCCTGAACCCCGCGTTCCTCTGCCGGAACGATTCCGTGGTGATCGCAGCCGCTTCCGGGCCTTCCGGAACGCCTGCACCCTATACTTTGACTTACAACCCCGCACGTTCACCACTGAGACCGTCAAGGTGGGGTTTATAGTCTCCCTCCTTCAGGATGAGCCCCAGGATTGGGCTCACCGTCTGATGGAGAAGCACGACCCCCATCTTGAATCCGTGACCGAATTCTTTCGGGCCATGGCCGTCTTGTATGACGACCCTCAGCGAGCTGCTTCCGCTGAAGCGACTCTATACTCCCTGCGGCAGGGCCGCCGGACAGCCGAAGAATACGCGTCCGATTTTAGGCGTTGCATGGGCGACACCAGATGGAACGATGCGGCCTTATGCCACCAGTTCCGCATCGGGCTGTCTGAGCCTCTCAAGGACGAACTAGCGCGAGTAGGCCTACCTGACTCCCTGGAAAAACTGATTGAGTTGGCCATTCAAATTGACCGTAGACTAAGGGAACGTCGGCTGGAAAGGAGCGGTCAGGGTCAAAGGGTGGCATGGATTCCTTCCAGAGATACAGCTCCAACCCCAGGGAACCATCCGCGAAGCACGGAAACAGGACAACCCGGAACCCATGCAGCTGGGATTGGCCCGTTCTCACTTATCGGTCGAGGAACGTCAAAGGAGACTATCACAGAACCTATGTCTGTACTGCGGGGAAGCTGGTCATCAGGTGCGCTCCTGTCCTGCTAAAATGAGTAAGTCCACGCCCGTTTCTTTTTCTCTACCCGCAGGAAGGGATGATCTGTCGAGTTACCTGGCCATTCCTGTGTCTTTACAGCTCCCCGGAGGAACATTGTCGGTGACCGCAATCGTTGACTCAGGAGCCTGTAGTTGCTTCATCGATCTGACTTTTGCCCACCGGCAAAAAATCCCTCTCCAGACCAAAGAAAGGGGGTTCAACATCTTCTTGGCAGATGGGTCTCGTATAAAATCAGGGGTGGTGGACCAGGAGACACCACCCATTTTCACCACAATGGCAGACCATCACCAGGAGTTCCTCCGTTTGGATGCCATCGCATCCCCCCTTTTTCCAGTCATTCTGGGCCTCCCTTGGCTGAGGGCCCATAACCCCCAGATTGACTGGGAAAAGGGAACAGTTCAATTTTGCTCACCCTACTGTTTAAGTCACTGCCACGTCACAGGATCCGTGGTCCCCCGGTTCCTCCTGTGCTTGGATGGTGACACCGATCTTTCCCAGGTTATTCCCCCGGCCTACCATGACTTCTTAGACGTCTTTAGTAAGCGAGGAGCTGACGTTCTCCCTCCGCACCGTTCCTACGACTGCCCCATAGACCTCCTACCCGGATCTGAAATCTCTTTCGGCCGTATCTTTCCCTTGTCCGAAGCAGAATCAGGAGTACTGAGGGAATACATTGATGAGAACCTTCGGAAGGGATTTATTCGTCCATCCACATCCCCAGCCGGGGCCGGGTTATTCTTCGTAGAGAAGAAGGACAAATCGTTACGGCCCTGCATAGACTACCGTGACCTGAACAAAATAACGGTAAAGAATCGTTATCCTTTACCCCTAGTCCCCGAGCTCCTCCAGAGATTGAGATCGGCAACGATATTCACTAAATTAGACCTGCGGGGGGCCTATAACCTTGTCCGTATCAGGGAGGGGGATGAGTGGAAGACGGCGTTCCGTACGAGATTCGGTCACTACGAGTACTTGGTGATGCCGTTCGGGTTCTGTAATGCACCGGCGACCTTTCAGCACTTTATCAATGATGTTTTTCGTGACCTTCTTGATATTTTTGTGGTGGTTTATTTGGATGACATCTTAATTTTTTCTCCTTCACTGGAGGTTCATCGGGGTCATGTGATACGGGTATTAGAACGGTTGCGTCAACACGGGCTATACGCAAAGGCAGAAAAGTGCTGTTTCGAACAGCACTAAACCACATTCTTGGGACTGGTTCTCTCTTCCGCGGGGGTCGCGATGGATCCCCAGAAAGTCACGGCGATCTTAGATTGGCCAATACCCGCCGACAAAAAGGGGGTACAGCGTTTCATCGGTTTTTCCAATTTTTACAGGAAGTTTATTAGGAACTTCTCCGGTCTGGTCTCCCCGATCACGCAACTGACGAAACAAGGGGTCCGCTTTAAGTGGACTCCCGAAGCGCAGACAGCCTTCGAAAAGCTCAAAGAATTGTTCACCTCTGCTCCCATTTTTCTGCCATCCAGATGCTTCTCTCCCATATGTGTTGGAAGTGGACGCCTCCGAAAATGCTGTAGGGGCGGTTTTGTCCCAAAGGAATGGTACCAAGGAACTTCTGCACCCTGTGGCGTTCTTCTCCAGGAAGTTGACTCCAGCGGAACGCAACTACGACATTGGAGATCGGGAGCTCCTGGCCATTAAAACTGCTCTTGAAGAATGGAGGTATTTACTGGAAGGAGCCACACACCCAATCCTAATATTCACAGATCACAAAAACCTTGAATATTTGAGAACGGCAAAACGACTGAGACCTCGCCAAGCGAGATGGGCGCTTTTCTTCTCTCGATTCTCATTCCATATAACGTACCGACCCGGTACTAAGAACACTAAGCCAGACGCTCTGTCCCGCATGTTTGAGGACCCCGACGACGCTGTGCTACCTGACACCATCTTACCTTCTGGGAGTTTCCTCGCTCTACAAACGGAACTTCGCTCTCGACTTCTTGATGCTTCTGTAGGACTACCAGTTCCGTCAGAATCACCCCTCCAGAGCCACGGTGGGCTAATTTGGAAGGAAGACCGGATCATGGTCCCAGAAGAAGTGCGAACCCTGGTCCTAGGGCACTGCCACGACCATCCTATGGCGGGCCACTTCGGGGTAACGAAGACGCTGGATCTGCTACGGCGCTCGTTCTGGTGGCCAGACATGATCAAGGATTGTGAGCAGTACGTCCGAACGTGTTCCACCTGTCAAAGGAACAAGCCCTCCAGGAGCAGGGCATGGGGATTGTTACGTCCATTACCCATACCCAAGCGGGCTTGGCAAATGATAGCCATGGATTTCGTGGTCGAACTTCCACCATCCCAGGGCTACACTGCAATAATGGTGATCGTTGACCGCTTCTCAAAGATGGCACATTTCGTGCCCCTGGAGAAGACCCCATCAGCACCGGAAACGGCACGGATCTTCATCAAGGAAGTGGTTAGGCTTCATGGTGTTCCCGAAGATATAGTATCAGATCGGGGGGTCCAATTCACCTCCAGGTTCTGGAACGCCTTATGTAAATCGCTGGGAATCAAGCTGTCGCTTTCATCCGCCTACCACCCACAGACCAACGGCCAAACTGAAAGAACAAACCAGACGCTGGAACAGTACTTACGGTGCTACACATCCTACCTTCAGGACGACTGGCTGTCGTTGCTGCCTTCCGCGGAATTCGCGTACAACAACTCGAGTCACTCAGCCACGGGTCAATCCCCGTTCTTTTCCAATTATGGGTATCATCCCACATTCCTCCCTGATCTGATGCCTGAGAATCCGGTACCAGCTTCTCAAGACATCTTGAACTTCTTTTCTGTCAATAACAAGACAGTTCAGGAAGCCATCGCTAAAGCCCAAGAGGACAGTAAGAGGGCATTCGACAGAAAGAGAAGAGGAGAATTGCTGCTTCAACCAGGGGATCGGGTTTGGCTGGCAACGACCAACTTGAAGATGCTATGTCCTTCAAGGAAGCTGGGACCCAAGTTCATCGGCCCCTTTCCGGTAAAACGAGTGGTTAACGAGGTGGCCTACGAGCTCGAGCTTCCGCAGACCTTCAAGATACATCCTGTCTTCCATGTATCTCTCCTGAAGCCATCCGGACCGGATCCCTTCCCGGACCGTGAATCCAGACCTCCCGAGGCAGTCACTATAGGTGACCAGGAGGAATTTGAAGTGGAGACTATCCTCAGTTGCCGAAGGAGGGGGGGCCAGACACAGTTCCTGATAAAATGGAAGGGGTATGGCCCTGAGGAGAACTCATGGGAACCCGCCCAGAACGTCCACGCGCCCAGGCTCATCCGGGAGTTTTTTCGTGCTCACCCGCGGTGGAGAGATCAGTGGGGCTCCCGGAGGGTGCCCATTGGGGGGGGGGGCAATGTCAGGGACCACGGCTCCAGGGTCCGCGATCGCGGCTCCGTCCCTCGCGCATGCGCAGTGGCGGCGGATCGCGCCGGGACACGGGCACTAGGTCCCGACGAGCCGCGGCTGACAGGACGCCGCGCATGCGCAGTAGGAGCCGCGGGCGCGCCTCAGGCGTCCAATGACAGCCGGGGGCGCGTCCTAGCCGGCCAATGACAGTGCAGGGCGCACTATTTAAAGATGCCCTGCACTGTCACAGATTGCCGCAAGGTCTATACGTGATCCTGAGTTCCTGCACCTATCCTGTGACCCTGATTGACCCTGACTATTCTGCCTGCTCCTGCGTTTGACCCGGATTGTCCTGACTACTCTGCCTGCTCCTGCGTTTGACCCGGATTGTCCTGACTATTCTGCCTGCTCCTGCGTTTGACCCGGATTGTCCTGACTACTCTGCCTGCTCCTGCGTTTGACCCGGATTGTCCTGACTATTCTGCCTGCTCCTGCGTTTGACCCGGATTGCCCTGACCATTCTACGGATTGACCTCCCTGCTGACCCTGCGTGTGACCCGACTACTCTCGCCTACCGATTCTGTACCCCGCTTACCCTCACGGGCCCACAATCCGTTACTACCCTGCTGGGGCCGCCATCCTCTTCATATCTGGCTCTCCCGGTACCTGTCCCCAAGGGTCTCCTCAGCCACTGGCGGGCCTGCTCGGAGGTCGTGACCTGGCCCGGGACTGTTTCAAGTCCATCCCCACCATCAGGGGCTCTGGTGAAAGCACAGCCCGGGCTTAGACCCCACGCTCTGAGTAGGTCTGTCAGTTGGCAGCCTGAGGCACCACCTGGCGGATCATAACAGGCGGGGCCAACTCAATATTGAACCCTATGGACTAAGACTGGGGGGGCCATTAAAGGTCATGTGTGTGGAAAGGCCGACGGCCCAATACTTTTGGCAATATTCGTATGTATTAGATCCCCACAATCTCTACTACACTTAGGGTGATCAATCAAGAACCTGTGCCCCTTTATATCCGTTGTCCCTAACAGAGTCCCTCCTTATATCAGGAGTTCTTCTCAGAGCTCCACCCTACATCAAGGCTCCTATAAGAGTCCCTCCTTACATCAGGTGTCCTCACCAGAGTGTCCCTTATATAAAATATCCACATCAGAGTGCCCCCTTACATCAATTGTCCACATCAGAGTGCCCCCTTACATCAATTGTCCACATCAGAGTGCCCCCTTACATCAATTGTCCACATCAGAGTGCCCCCTTACATCAATTTACCCCCATCAGGGTGCCCCCTTACATCAATTTACCCCCATCAGGGTGCCCCCTTACATCAATTTCCCCCATCAGAGTGCCCCCTTACATCAATTTACCCCCATCAGAGTGCCCCCTTACATCAATTTCCCCCATCAGAGTGCCCCCTTACATCAATTTACCCCCATCAGAGTGCCCCCTTACATCAATTTACCCCCATCAGAGTGCCCCCTTACATCAATTTACCCCCATCAGGGTGCCCCCTTACATCAATTTCCCCCATCAGAGTGCCCCCTTACATCAATTTATATAGTTCTATAGTTACACTGTATTTAGATAGGGGAGGGATTCTATAGTTACACTGTATAGAGTGGGTGGGGGGGGGGGGAAGAGGGATTCTATGGTTGCACTGTATAGGAGGTGGGTGGAGGTTCTATAGTTACACTGTATTTAGATAGGGGAGGGGTTGTATAGTTTTATACAGAGGTGGGGGAGGTGTTCTATAGATACACTTTATAGAGATTGGGGGAGGGGTTGTATAGTTGTTCTGTATACAGATGGGGGAGGAGTTGTATAGTTCTATACAGAGATGGGGGAGGTGTTCTGTATCATCCTATTAGAGGACACTATCTCTGTCAGTGTCTCTGGGAATGTCAGGAACTATAAAGCAGAATTCCCCTCCAGGATACAACATCCGGGGACTCCTCCCCCTCCTGGGTCATGTGGTAATGCTGAGACTAGTAGTTCCTCAGCAGTCCGGTGGGAGGTGTTAGCCCCGCCTCTCACTCTGGTCCCGGTTGGGCTCCCTCCTCCTTGCTGAGCCATGATTGGATGTCCGCTCACACCCGCCTCCATTCCCATCCCCCCACTTCCTTGTTTACATAATTATTCACTAACAGGAAAGGCGGGGACAGGAAGTCACGGGACCGGAAGTGACCTCACCATTTGCCCGCAGACATCTTTGTGGAGGGCTGGTGCTGCTTCCTTCGCCTCCAACGTCTCATAAATAGTCATTTAACTCAGTTTGTGGAGTCGGCAGTAATGTGTGTCCCACAGAGGACCCGGCGGGGGAGAATACCAGGGGGCTGGCACTGCTGACCTGGGAAGAGAGGGCGATGGGGAGAGCAGGGCATGTTGGGACATGTAGTCCATACATAGATTCCTCCATAGAGGTGTATGCAGAGAGCGGGGCATGCTGGGATATGTAGACAATACACAGAGAGCCCTCCATTGGTCTCTGGGGATAGGGGGCATGCTGGGACTACATACAGAGAATCCTCCACAGAGGTGTATGGGGGAAAGCGGAGTATACTGGGACATGTAGTCCATATGTACAGAATCCTACATAGAGGTCTATAGGGATAGAGGGCATGCTGGGACATGTAGTCCATACACAGAGAGTCATCCATAGAGGTTTATGGTTATAGAGGGCATGCTGGGACATGTAGTCCGTACACAGAGAGCCCTCCATCGGTCTATGGGGATGGGGGCATGCTGGGACATGTAATCCATACACAGAGAGCCCTCCATCGGTCTATGGGGATGGGGGGCATGCTGGGACATGTAGTCCGTACACAGAGAGCCCTCTAGTGTGAAATCTGCACAGAGAAAGATGAAATAATAGGCCGCAGTGTTCACAATAAACATTACAACTAAAAAAAATAAATAAATAAAATGAAATAAAAAGATGAACTCTGCTCTGTATACAATATTCTCCTAAATCTGATCATCTTTATTGCATCCAATAGGAAATATTCCAGATATTCCATATATAGTGATGGGGGGCACAGTCTCTGATGGGGGTGCTGCTTCTGACGGAGTGCGGTTTCGAAAGAGTGCGAAGCAGTTAAACACAGCAGTTGAACTAAAGCAGGAGAACTCAAGCAGCAGGAAGACACAACAACAAGAAACTCTACTGCATGCTGGACAGACTGCAAGCAATCACCCTGGGAAACATCTCTTACATGCCTGAGTCCCACTCTGTGTACCTTTTATATAATACACTCCTCTTCATACTACTATCCCCTGTCCCCAAATCTCATTTCTTTACCCCTCTGCTCCACCCCAAAACTTGCACATCTCCCCCTCATTGCTATCATCTCCCTACTACTGCTCTCATCACCCCCCACAATGCCTCTTCTACTCCTCCTTCTCATTTTCCTCTCCTCCATTCCCAAAATCCATTCACTATATCCCTCTGCTCCTCCTAAACATTTGTATATTGTGTCCTCACTGCTTCCTTCACCCCTCTATGGCACCCACCACCTCCTCCTATTATTCCACTCTCCCACTGACCCGAACACCTCCACTAGGAGTTTTTCACGCTCCTGCACATCCCGCTCCCATGCCACCTTTCTCACCCTTCTCCTCCTCCTAGCCGCGGGAGACATCTCCCCGAATCCTGGCCCTTCACCACCTCCCTCACCCGCACAACACCCTCCCGCCGCCATGTCCTACCGCAACCTAGTATCTGTCCCCCTGCTCCCTAAAATCTCCCCCCCGTTTTCATGTGCACTCCTGAACGCCCGATCGGTGTGCAACAAGCTTACCGCCATCCACGACCTCTTTGTTTCCCGCTCCCTCAACCTCCTGGCGATCACGGAAACTTGGATCCAGCCCACTGACTCTACCTCCCCTGCTGCACTCTCCTATGGAGGTCTCACCTGGACCCACTCACCCAGGCCTAACGGTCGTAAAGGTGGTGGGGTTGGTCTGCTCCTGTCACCGCAGAGCACCTTCCGAGTCTTCCCAAACCCCCCCTCCCTATCCTTCTCCTCCTTCGAGGCCCACTGCGTCCGACTATTCTCCCCAACCCCCCTGAAGAATGCTGTGATATACCGGCCTCCTGGATCCATACCCCGCTTCCTGGAAGACTTCTCCTCCTGGCTACCCTTCTTCCTCTCCTCTGAGCTACCCACCATCATTCTTGGGGATTTCAACATCCCTGTCAACCTTGACAACCCGGACACAGCCCGTCTCCTCCACTTAACCTCCTCCTTTGCACTTGCACAGTGCATACAATCCACCACCCACTCCGACGGTAATATCCTTGATCTTGTCTTCTCCAACCGCTGCGCTCCCCACAACCTCACTAACACCCCCTTCCCTCTCTCTGACCACAACCTGATCACCTTCTCTATCTCCTCGTCCTCCAACGCCTACCCCTCCAAATGTCACACTACTACCAGCCGTAACCTCCGCAACCTTAACCCTGCCCCCCTCCACTCTGCAGCTGATCAACTCCACGACCGCATCCTCCCCCTGTCCTGCCCCGACTTGGCTATGACCGCCTACAACAACGCGTTGTCAGCAGCCCTTGACTCACTAGCGCCTTTAACCACATGCAACATCAGACCCCGACCGCTCCAGCCCTGGCAGACTGATCACACCAAAACCCTCAAACAACGCAGTCGTGCCCTGGAGCGACTATGGCGCAAAACAAAATCCCAACAAGCTTTCACCTGCTACAAATCTGCCTTCCGCACCTACACCTCCTCCCTCCACGCAGCCAAACAAGCCTACTTCCTGACCCTCATCAAGGCCCTCTCCTCCAATCCTCGCCGACTCTTCTCCACCTTCAACTCTCTACTCTCTCCACCCCCACCTCCACCCAGCACCTCACTCACCGCCCTTGAGATTGCCAATCACTTCAAAAACAAGATTGACACAATTCGCAAGGACATTGCCGCAACTCACACGCCCTCTCAACCCGTCCCCTCTCACACAGCTACCCCCTCATCCCCCCTCCCCCTCGACATTACCCGCAGGGACTTCGTCACTGCTCAAACTCCCTCCGACCCCGTTCCCCCTCACTCAACTACCCCCTCATCACCCCTCTCCCACGGCCCCACCACTGCTCTGACCTCCACTCCCACCCCACCCTACATTCCTCATACTGAAGCTCCCCCAACACTCCACACCTTTGACCTTACTACCATTGAGGAAGTCTCCAAGATCCTCTCTGATGCCCGCCTCACCACCTGCCCCCTCGACCCTATCCCTTCACAATTCCTACGACCGCCCTCCCCCTCCATCCTACGCTCCCTCACCCACATCTTTAATCTCTCCCTCTCCTCCGGCACTTTCCCCTCCCCACTGAAGCATGCACACATCACCCCCATACTTAAAAAGCCCTCCCTGGACCCCAATGACCCGAACAACCTCAGACCCATCTCCCTGCTCCCACTTACATCTAAACTCCTCGAGCGTCTCGTCTACACCCGCCTATGCTCTCACCTCAATGACAACAACCTCCTCGATCCCCTACAGTCTGGCTTCCGCCCCCTACACTCCACCGAAACCGCCTTACTCAAACTCTCCAACGACCTTCTAACCGCCAAAGCTAATGGCCACTATTCAGTGCTCCTACTCCTTGACCTCTCTGCGGCCTTCGACACAGTTGACCACCCCCTCCTCCTCAAAATACTACACTCCCTCGGCCTCAGAGATTCTGCTCTCTCCTGGCTCTCATCCTACCTGTCACAACGCTCTTTCAGCGTTACCTATAATGCTACCACCTCCCCCTCACTCCCCCTCTCTGTTGGGGTCCCTCAAGGCTCTGTCCTTGGGCCCCTTCTCTTCTCCATCTACACCTCCTCCCTTGGCCAACTCATACACTCTCACGGCTTCAACTACCACCTCTATGCCGACGACACACAAATCTATCTCTCAACCCCCCACCTCACCCCTTCGGTCTCTGCCCAAATCACACACCTACTGAGCGACATATCAGATTGGATGTCGCTCCACTTCCTTAAACTGAATCTCTCCAAAACCGAGCTCCTTGTCTTCCCCCCAGCCCGAACCCCACCCCCCATTGACTTCTACATCACATCCAACAACGCCAATATCAAACCCGCTCTGCAGGCCAGAGTACTTGGTGTCATTCTGGACTCCAACCTATCCTTTCAGCCCCAAGTCCAATCCTTAACAAACTCGTGCAGACTCCACCTCCGCAACATCGCCAAAATCCGCACGTTCCTAACCCCAGAAACTACTAAACAGCTCATCCACTCCCTCATCATATCACGACTCGACTACTGCAACTCCCTCCTCACTGGCCTGCCTCGCCGCTGGCTATCCCCGCTTCAGTCGATCCTGAATACGGCTGCCAGACTCATTCACCTTTCCAACCGCTCCATTTCCGCCACCCCCCTCTGCCAATCCCTCCACTGGCTTCCGATTGCGCAACGGATCAAATTTAAAATCCTAACACTGACGTACAAAGCTGTCCACCATACTGCCCCGAACTACATCACTGACCTAATATCCAAGTACCGCCCAGCACGCACACTCCGCTCCTCACAAGACCTCCTTCTCTCTAGTTCCCTGGTCTCCTCCTCCCATGCCCGCCTCCAGGACTTCTCCAGGGTGTCACCCATCCTCTGGAACTCCCTGCCCCAACCCATCAGATTATCACCTACTCTCCTCTCCTTTAGGCGCACCCTGAAAACCCATCTCTTCAGGGAAGCCTACCTCACCCCCTGCTAACTTGCTGACCTCCTCCACTCTTCCTACCACTCCATCCCCCACAGCTATCTCCTCCTGTACCACTATCCCATCCCTTCTAGATTGTAAGCTCGAAAGAGCAGGGCCCTCGATCCCCTCATGTTTTGCATTGCATTGGTATTGTTCTGTCACATGTTCTGTCCCCCTTTGTAATGTACAGCGCTGAGTGAACTATTGGCGCTTTATAAATACTGTATAATAATAATAATAATAATATAGTGCTGAGTTCTATAGGATGTCATTATAAGGAATGAATAGGATCCTATCCAGCTCTGCTGATGGTAATATAAATGTATATAATAATAGGAGGCGCCTTCCTCTACTCACTTCAAGAACTCATTATATAACCAAAATAACCCAGTGATTCCAATAATGTGTCGCTGGCCCTTTAAGATGTTGTTTTTGTAAACACTCTCACTCGCCCTTCCCTCTCTCTCGCTCGCCCTTTCACTCTCTCTCTCTCGCTCGCCCTTTCCCTCTCTCTCGCTCGCCCTTTCCCTCTCTCACTCGCCCTTTCCCCCTCTCTCTCGCTCGCCCTTTCCCTCTCTCTCTCACTGTGATCACATGACCAGATTTGACCTTTCCGCGCAGCAGTGCAGAGGCTCTCAGTTTGAGTTTCTTCTTGTCAGAGTCAAGACGCTTTTTTAAAAGCTCCTGATAAGTTCTCATTCTATTGCAAGATATTTAATCTCTATTGATTGGTATTGAGTATCCACTGATACCCTTCAATCAATAGCGATCAGCAAAAGCTTTTTAACGTTTTTTTTTTTAAATCTGTTGTACTAATTTAGTGGCAGTTTGCCATCTATTTAAAAATGAGCCAGCAGATCCTCACCGTGTTTCTTACCCTGCTGTTTGCATGGGGAGGAAAAAGATACGTCCCCGACCACTCTTCAGAGATCCCGATACACCTGAATCAGGAGATCAATACAACAGAGCAGCATATGGAAGAATTCATCAAAGGAACGGAAAATGACCCCCCAGAGATACGCCTGCTGGTGAAGGAGGAGAGCAAGTCATCAGAGCAGCAAGTGGAGGAAAAGGTCAGAGAAATGGAAGATGACCCCCCAGAGAGCCACAAGCCAGTGAAGGAGAAGAGCATTAAGTCAATGGAAGAGCAAGTTGAGGAATCGGTCAGAGAAGCTGCAAACGAGCCTCCAGAACCCTCCAGCTGGTTTTCATTACTGACCACCACTGCATACTGGTTTCAGATCATACTCCTGATAAGTGCCATCATTCTGAAATACATCCTGCACAGAAACGACCTGGCCCTGAGAGTAGGACAATATTTGATTTTCCAGAAGCTGATTGAACTCATTCAGGAAGGACTGGGCAACTTCAATTTCCAATGGTCCAGCGATGGGGCGGCCTTAGAGAATGGAGACCCATCCCTGTTTATAAATATTGATGCAGAATATTGCAGGTCAAACGCCTTTCACTGGGTTATCTTAATGCTGCTTTTGCTACTCATAATACTGCTCGTAATGCTGCTGGTGCTGACAGTGTACGTATTGCTGATGATGCTGAATGAGCTGTCGTTTAGCCGATTCTCCCCCGCTAGGCGACTTCGTGCTATTTGGTGTCTTTTCAAACCACGAAAGACAGATAATATCACCCTTCCCAGACCCAGCATCACATCTCCAAGGGGTCCCATACATGTTTATGTACAGGATACGCCACCCGAGCCAACAATCCTGCCATCAGGAGCTAGGAATGCTCACAAACAGACTTCACCACGCAAGCCGAAAAGGAGCCGCCACGTTGCTTGCCATTGTCCCAGTGATAACATCATTCCAACTTCAAGTGCTTCACCCCAGATGAAGAAGCTCAGGAAAAACCGCATGCTCAGACGACTCAGTGCATTTTGGAGTCTTTTCAAAAAAAAAAAGACTGATGACATCACACCGAGTGATAACTTCACCCCGCCGAGTGATGACATCACCCTTCCCAGACCCAGCATCACACCTCCAAGGGGTCCCATACCTGTTTATGTACAGGATACCCCATCCAGGAGAACAATCCTGCCATCAGGAGCTAGGAATGCTCACAAACAGACTCCACCACGCAAGCCGAAAAAGCGCCGCCATGTTGCCTGCCAGTGTCCGAGTGATAACATCATTCCTACATCAAGTGCCTCACCCCAGATGAAGAAGCTCAGGAAAAACCGCATGCTCAGGCGACTCAGTACATTTTGGAGTCTTTTAAAACCAAAAAAGACTGATGACATCACACCGAGTGATAACTTCACCCCGCCGAGTGATAACATCACACCTCCAAGGGGTCCCATACATGTTTACGTACAGGATACGCCACCCCAGCCAACAATCCTGCCATCAAGTGCTAGGAATGCTTACACAGTCTCCACCACTCAAGCCAAAAAGGCGCCGCCATGTTGCCTGCCAGTGACCGAGAGATAACATCATTCCATCATCAAGTGCTTCACCCCAGGTGAATAAGCTCAGGAAAAACCGCATGCTCAGGCGACCAAAAAAGACTGATGACATCACACCGAGTGATAACTTCACCCCGCCGAGTGATGACATCACCAGACCCAGCATCACACCTCCAAGGGGTCCCATACATGTTTATGTAGAGGATGCGCCACCCGAGCCAACAATCCTGCCATCAAGTGCTAGGAATGCTCACACAGTCTCCACCACTCAAGCCAAAAAGGCGCCGCCATGTTGCCTGCCAGTGTCCGAGAGATAACATCATTCCATCATCAAGTGCCTCACCCCGGACGAATAAGCTCAGGAAAACCAAAATGCCTAGTTGACTCCGTGCCTTTTGGCGTCCTTTGAAACAACGGAAAACTGATGACATCACCTCGCTGAGTGATAACATCACCCTTCCCAGACCTGCCAGTGTCCGAGTGATAACATCACCTTACCGAGGAGTGATAACATCTCCTTACCGAGGAGTGATAACATCTCCTTACCGAGGAGTGATAACATCACCTTACCGAGGAGTGATAACATCACCTTACCGAGGAGTGATAACATCTCCTTACCAAGGAGTGATAACATCTCCTTACCAAGGAGTGATAACATCACCTTACCGAGGAGTGATAACATCACCTTACCGAGGAGTGATAACATCACCTTACCGAGGAGTGATAACATCTCCTTACCAAGGAGTGATAACATCTCCTTACCAAGGAGTGATAACATCTCCTTACCAAGGAGTGATAACATCACCTTACCGAGGAGTGATAACATCACCTTACCGAGGAGTGATAACATCACCTTACCGAGGAGTGATAACATCACCTTACCGAGGAGTGATAACATCTCCTTACCAAGGAGTGATAACATCTCCTTACCAAGGAGTGATAACATCACCTTACCAAGGAGTGATAACATCATTCCATCACCAAGAGCTCAGGAAAAACAACTCAGGCAACTTAAGAATTTTTGGTGTTGTTCAAGGACCAGCTCACTCAATGAATAGACACCTGCCTTTTGACGGAGAACATCTCTTTGGTGCCTCTATAGCAGGGGTCCTCAAACTTTTTAAACAGGGGGCCAGTTCACTGTCCCTCAGACCGTTGGAGGGCCGGACTATAGTTTAAAAAAAAAAAAAAACTATGAACAAATGCGGCCACAGTACAGGAGATGACCAGAGACTGCGGACATACAACGGCGGCGGGAATACTGGGCCGGCCGCACCATAAGATGCACAGAAATTTCCCCCCAAGTGTGTCTTATGGAGCAAAATATACGGCAAATGCAGGACACCTTGTTGGGTCAGATCTGTGTACAATGTAAAGAGAGAGAGGGGGGGGGGGGGGAGATAAGGAGGGGAGAGAGAGAAAGAGAAGGAGGGGAGAGGAGGGGGGAGAGAGTGAAAGAGAGGGGGGGGAGAGGAGGGGGGAGAGAGAGAAAGAGAGGGGGGAAAGAAAGAGAGAAGAGGGGGGGGGAGAGAGTGAGGGGGGGGGGGGAGAGAGGGGGGAAAGAGAGAGGCAGGAGATCGATCATCTTTTGCACTTATATAGGGTCCGTGGCCATGATACCCGACATGCAGCGATGGAGTCTCCTCTCTTGCTCCCCCTCTTCATGGTCAGCTCTAGGCTCCGCCCTCCGGCCGTCACGGTTGCATGCACTGATCAGAATAGATGGCCGGCTGGCTGCAGAGACGCCGGGTGAGTGGTGCGGGTTCATAAGCCGAGCCCACCCTCCCCTGTTCTAGAATTGCTGATCCCGCCCTCCTGCCTCCCGCCCGAGCCCTGCCGAGCTCTCCCGACCTGCCAAACCCTAGTCCCTTGCCTCGCGGCAAAAAAGCCCCTGCCCGGCGGGCCAGATAAATGTCCTCGGTGGGCCGCACGTGGCCCACGGGCCATAGTTTGAGGACCCCTGCTCTATAGTTTGTGTGAAAAAAATAAAGTGTACAATGCAATGTGGTGGAACTGTCCCAGCCGTGCGACCCCCCTGCAGCATGGGGCCGGGTCGCAGTTGCAATGCCTGTAGGTACGCCCCTGACACATGCCTTGTCTTTGGTGTGGCTGGATCACACCAATGCATTGTGGTAGTGTGCAGGCACCAAAATGAAGTACAGCAGGCTGTACTTTTTCTAGCGTACCGCAGTCACCACATGCTGATAGTCAGAGTATACTGATCAGCCCAGCAGCTGATTGGCTGCATGCGCTGATGGAAAAAGAACTTCCAACAAGCCCATTCATGAGATAGATTAACTTTTCATGAGCAAGGACAGCCATAGATGGATTGAAATTCAGCTGGATTCTGAACCAGACGAACTTCAATTCATTTATAGCCAACTTTAGGTCCAATCAAGACAAGGCAAGTGCGGGCGGTGTGCGCTGAAATAAAGTACGGCTGGCCGTGCTCTTTGTCCAGCGCAGCGCAGTCACCTCCCGCTGGCCAATAAAACTTCTTGAAATGTCACCATGTGACACAGAGGCGTAGCTAGGGGGGTACATATGTACACAAGGTACAGGGGCGCAAAAATGAGGCTTACAACCAGGGGCGTATTTGCCGCGAGGCAAACAAGGCGTTTGCCTAGGGCCGCACTTTTTAGGGGGGGGGGGGCGGCGTGGTGCCGCCGCCCCTCCTCTTCCAACGGAAGGGACACTTAGTACAGGGACAGGCAGCGGGCTGCTGTGTCTTACCTGGCTCCGTGTCCCAGTCCCAAGACGATCCAGTCCAGGAGGCGCTGCTGGAGGAGGGGTAGAGAGGTCCGCAGATCCGGTGTCTTCTTTTCCCTGGACGCGATGTGTGGGCGGGATGACATGCCGCCCCTGTAATCTGGCCACACCCTCGGGATCACTGGACAGCCTATGGCCGCTTGTACCTCCCCTGTGCTTGCGTGGTTTTCCCCCCAAACACATACCTTGCGTTGGTGGTGCAGTGGTGAGCATAGCTGCCTATCCAGCAGCTGACCCGGGTTCGATTCCTGGCCAACGCAATTTTCAAGATGGCTGCCTCGCCTGCGAAGTGCTTTTAGTCCCCAGGGAGAGAAGTGCTATACAAATGAAATGTTGAGGATATATTAGCGAAGGAATAAAATTTAAACCAAAACTAATGAAGCAAATGTGTTGTATGATTGTATGTTCTTAAACACTTCTGAATAATTTATTTCTTGCGCAAGGATATTATTTTGTATTCTCATTTTCAGCCAGTAGGTGGAGCACTCGGATCCTTTTCAGGTATTTTTTTCGGCTATCCTTAGCAATCTGGATGAAAAAAAAGCCTGCTGCTTACTGTATACATCGCTCAATAGCTCTCTCTGGCACTAGCAGGGGTGGACTGACAACTCATGGGGCCCCTGGGCAATAGGGGATCATGGGGCCCCTGTGTCCTTGCCCAAACTCAAGAAGCCTATGAAAAAGGTACCAGAGGCATCTCATGGGGCCCCCTACTGACCCCGGGCCCTCGGGCAGTGCCCGAGTTTCCAAATGGTCAGTCCGCCCCTGGACACTAGTCATTCATGTCATCCTTACACTAATGGCCCCTTCCTGTTCCAACAAGACATTTTGGACAATTTCATGCTCCCAGCTTTGTGGGAGGAGTTTGGGGATGGCCCCTTCCTGTTCCAACATGACTGCCCCCCAGTGCACAAAGCAAGGTCCATAAAGACATGGAGGAGCCAGTTTGGGGTGGAGGAACTTGACTGTCCTGCACAGAGTCCTGACCTCAACCCCATAGAACACCTTTGGGATGAATTAGAGCGCAGACTGCGAGCCAGGCCTCCTCCCCCGACATCAGTGCCTGACCTGACAAATGTGCTTCTGGAAGAATGGTCCAACCTTCCCATAGACACCCTCCTAAACCTTGTGGACGGCCTTCCCAGAAGAGGTGAAGCTGTTATAGGTGCAAAGGGCGGGGACAACTCAATATTGAACCCTACGGACTAAGACTGGGGGGCCATTAAAGGTCATGTGCGTGGAAAGGGCGGAGCCAACTCAATATTGAACCCTACGGACTAAGACTGGGGGGACCATTAAAGGTCATGTGCGTGGAAAGGGCGGGGCCAACTCAATATTGAACCCTACGGACTAAGACTGGGGGGACCATTAAAGGTCATGTGTGTGGAAAGGCCGGCGGCCCAATACTTTTGGCAATATTCGTATGTATTAGATCCCCACAATCTCTACTACACTTAGGGTGATCAATCAAGAACCTGCGCCCCTTTATATCAGTTGTCCCTAACAGAGTCCCTCCTTATATCAGGAGTTCTTCTCAGAGCTCCACCCTACATCAAGGCTCCTATAAGAGTCCCTCCTTACATCAGGTGTCCTCACCAGAGTGTCCCTTATATAAAATATCCATATCAGAGTGCCCCCTTACATCAATTGTCCACATCGGAGTGCCCCCTTACATCAATTGTCCACATCGGAGTGCCCCCTTACATCAATTTCCCCCATCAGAGTGCCCCCTTACATCAATTGTCCACATCAGAGTGCCCCCTTACATCAATTGTCCACATCGGAGTGCCCCCTTACATCAATTTCCCCCATCAGAGTGCCCCCTTACATCAATTTCCCCCATCAGAGTGCCCCCTTACATCAATTTATATAGTTCTATAGTTACAGTGTATTTAGATAGGGGAGGGGTTGTATAGTTTTATACAGAGGTGGGGGAGGTGTTCTATAGATACACTTTATAGAGATTGGGGGAGGGGTTGTATAGTTGTTCTGTATACAGATGGGGGAGGAGTTGTATAGTTCTATACAGAGATGGGGGAGGTGTTCTGTATCATCCTATTAGAGGACACTATCTCTGTCAGTGTCTCTGGGAACGTCAGGACCTATAAAGCAGAATTCCCCTCCAGGACACAACATCCGGGGACTCCTCCCCCTCCTGGGTCATGTGGTAATGCTGAGACTAGTAGTTCCTCAGCAGTCCGGTGGGAGGTGTTAGCCCCGCCCCTCACTCTGGTCCTGGTTGGGCTCCCTTCTCCTTGCTGAGCCATGATTGGATGTCCGCTCACACCCGCCTCCATTCCCATCCCCCCACTTCCTTCTTTACATAATTAATCACTAACAGGAAAGGCGGAGACAGGAAGTCACGAGACCGGAAGTGACCTCACCATTTACCCGCAGACATCTTTGTGGAGGGCTGGTGCTGCTTCCTTCGCCTCCAACGTCTCATAAATAGTCATTTAACTCAGTTTGTGGAGTCGGCAGTAATGTGTGTCCCACAGAGGACCCGGCGGGGGAGAATACCAGGGGGCTGGCACTGCTGACCTGGGAAGAGAGGGCGATGGGGAGAGCAGGGCATGTTGGGACATGTAGTCCATACATAGAGATTCCTCCATAGAGGTGTATGGGGATATAGGGGGCATGCTGGGACATGTAGACAATACACAGAGAGCCCTCCATTGGTCTATGGGGATAGGGGGCATGCTGGGACTACATACAGAGAATCCTCCACAGAGGTGTATGGGGGAAAGCGGAGTATACTGGGACATGTAGTCCATATGTACAGAATCCTACATAGAGGTCTATAGGGATAGGGGGCATGCTGGGACATGTAGTCCATACACAGAGTCATCCATATGGGGATAGGGGGCATGCTGGGACATGTAGCCCATACACAGAGTCATCCATATAGGTTTATGGTTATAGAGGGCATGCTGGGACATGTAGTCCATACACAGAGAGCCCTCCATCGGTCTATGGGGATAGGGGGCATGCTGGGACATGTAATCCATACACTGAGAGCCCTCCATCGGTCTATGGGATAGGGGGCATGCTGGGACATGTAATCCCTACACAGAGAGCCCTCCATCGGTCTATGGGGATAGGGGCATGCTGGGACATGTAATCCATACACAGAGAGCCCTCCATCGGTCTATGGGGATAGGGGGCATGCTGGGACATGTAGTCCGTACACAGAGAGCCCTCTAGGGTGAAATCTGCACAGAGAAAGATGAAATAATAGGCCGCGGTGTTCACAATAAACATTACAACTAAAAAAAATAAATAAATAAAATGAAATAAATAGATGAACAATCCTCTGCTCTGTATACCACATTCTCCTAGATCTGATCATCTTTATTGCATCCAATAGGAAATATTCCAGATATTCCATATATAGTGCTGAGTTCTATAGGATGTCATTATAAGGAATGAATAGGATCCTATCCAGCTCTGCTGATGGTAAAATAAATGTATATAATAATAGGAGGCGCCTTCCTCTACTCACTTCAAGAACTCATTATATAACCAAAATAACCCAGTGATTCCAAGAATGTGTCGCTGGCCCTTTAAGATGTTGTTTTTGTAAACACTCTCGCTCGCCCTTTCCCTCTCTCTCTCTCTTGCCCTTTCCCTCTCTCTCTCTTGCCCTTTCCCTCTCTCTCTCTCGCTCGCCCTTTCCCTCTCTCTCTCTTGCCCTTTCCCTCTCTCTTGCTCTTTCCCTCTCTCTCGCTCTCCCTTTCCCTCTCTCTCGCTCGCCCTTTCCCTCTCTCTCTCTTGCCCTTTCCCTCTCTCTCTCTCGCTCGCCCTTTCCCTCTCTCTCTCACTGTGATCACATGACCAGATTTGACCTTTCCGCGCAGCAGTGCAGAGGCTCTCAGTTTGAGTTTCTTCTTGTCAGAGTCAAGACGCTTTTTTTAAAAGCTCCTGATAAGTTCTCATTCTATTGCAAGATATTTAATCTCTATTGATTGGTATTGAGTATCCACTGATACCCTTCAATCAATAGCGATCAGCAAAAGCTCTTTAACAGTTTTTTTTTAAATCTTGTACTAATTTAGTGGCAGTTTGCCATCTATTTAAAAATGACCCAGCAGATCCTCACCGTGTTTCTTACCCTGCTGTTTGCATGGGGAGGAAAAAGATACGTCCCCGACCACTCTTCAGAGATCCCGATACACCTGAATCAGGAGATCAATACAGAGCAGCATATGGAAGAATTCATCAAAGGAACGCAAAATGACCCCCCAGAGATACGCCTGCTGGTGAAGGAGGAGAGCAAGTCATCAGAGCAGCAAGTGGAGGAAAAGGTCAGAGAAATGGAAGATGACCCCCCAGAGAGCCACAAGCCAGTGAAGGAGAAGAGCATTAAGTCAATGGAAGAGCAAGTTGAGGAATCGGTCAGAGAAGCGGCAAACGAGCCTCCAGAACCCTCCAGCTGGTTTTCATTACTGACCACCACTGCATACTGGTTTCAGATCATACTCCTGATAAGTGCCATCATTCTGAAATACATCCTGCACAGAAACGACCTGGCCCTGAGAGTAGGACAATATTTGATTTTCCAGAAGCTGATTGAACTCATTCAGGAAGGACTGGGCAACTTCAATTTCCAATGGTCCAGCGATGGGGCGGCCTTAGAGAATGGAGACCCATCCCTGTTTATAAATATTGATGCAGAATATTGCAGGTCAAACGCCTTTCACTGGGTTATCTTAATGCTGCTGTTGCTACTCATAATACTGCTCGTAATGCTGCTGGTGCTGACAGTGTACGTATTGCCGATGATGCTGAATGAGCTGTCGTTTAGCCCATTCTCCCCCGCTAGGCGACTTCGTGCTATTTGGTGTCTTTTCAAACCACGAAAGACAGATAATATCACCCTTCCCAGACCCAGCATCACACCTCCAAGGGGTCCCATACATGTTTATGTACAGGATACGCCACCCGAGCCAACAATCCTGCCATCAGGAGCTAGGAATGCTCACAAACAGACTTCACCACGCAAGCCGAAAAGGAGCCGCCACGTTGCTTGCCATTGTCCCAGTGATAACATCATTCCAACTTCAAGTGCTTCACCCCAGATGAAGAAGCTCAGGAAAAACCGCATGCTCAGACGACTCAGTGCATTTTGGAGTCGTTTCAAACCAAAAAAGACTGATGACGTCACACCGAGTGATAACTTCACCCCGCCTAGTGATATCATCACCCTTCCCAGACCCAGCATCACACCTCCAAGGGGTCCCATACCTGTTTATGTACAGGATACGCCACCCGAGCCAACAATCCTGCCATCAGGAGCTAGGAATGCTCACAAACAGACTCCACCACGCAAGTCAAAAAGGAGCCGCCATGTTGCCTGCCAGTGTCCGAGAGATAACATCATTCCTACATCAAGTGCTTCACCCCGGATGAATAAGATCAGGAAAAACCGCATGCTCAGGCGACTCAGTGCATTTTGGCGTCTTTTCAAACCAAAAAAGATTGATGACATCACACCGAGTGATAACTTCACCCCGCCGAGTGATGACATCACCAGACCCAGCATTAAACCTCCAAGGGGTCCCATACACCTTACCGAGGAGTGATAACATCACCTTACCGAGGAGTGATAACATCGCCTTACCGAGGAGTGATAACATCACCTTAGTGAGGAGTGATAACATCACCTTACCGAGGAGTGATAACATCACCTTAGTGAGGAGTGATAACATCACCTTACCGAGGAGTGAAAACATCACCTTACCGAGGAGTGATAACATCACCTTACCGAGGAGTGATAACATCACCTTACCGAGGAGTGATAACATCACCTTACCGAGGAGTGATAACATCACCTTACCGAGGAGTGATAACATCACCTTAGTGAGGAGTGATAACATCACCTTAGTAAGGAGTGATAACATCACCTTACCGAGGAGTGATAACATCACCTTACCGAGGAGTGATAACATCACCTTAGTGAGGAGTGATAACATCACCTTAGTGAGGAGTGATAACATCACCTTACCGAGGAGTGATAACATCACCTTACCGAGGAGTGATAACATCACCTTACCGAGGAGTGATAACATCACCTTAGTGAGGAGTGATAACATCACCTTAGTGAGGAGTGATAACATCACCTTAGTGAGGAGTGATAACATCACCTTACCGAGGAGTGATAACATCACCTTACCGAGGAGTGATAACATCACCTTAGTGAGGAGTGATAACATCACCTTACCGAGGAGTGATAACATCACCTTAGTGAGGAGTGATAACATCACCTTACCGAGGAGTGATAACATCACCTTACCGAGGAGTGATAACATCACCTTAGTGAGGAGTGATAACATCACCTTACCGAGGAGTGATAACATCACCTTACGAGGAGTGATAACATCACCTTAGTGAGGAGTGATAACATCACCTTAGTGAGGAGTGATAACATCACCTTAGTGAGGAGTGATAACATCACCTTACCGAGGAGTGATAACATCACCTTACCGAGGAGTGATAACATCACCTTACCGAGGAGTGATAACATCACCTTACCAAGGAGTGATAACATCACCTTACCGAGGAGTGATAACATCATTCCATCACCAAGAGCTCAGGAAAAACAACTCAGGCAACTTAAGAATTTTTGGTGTTGTTCAAGGACCAGCTCACTCAATGAATAGACACCTGCCTTTTGACGGAGAACATCTCTTTGGTGCCTCTATAGCAGGGGTCCTCAAACTTTTTAAACAGGGGGCCAGTTCACTGTCCCTCAGACCGTTGGAGGGCCGGACTATAGTTTAAAAAAAAAAAAAAACTATGAACAAATGCGGCCACAGTACAGGAGATGACCAGAGACTGCGGACATACAACGGCGGCGGGAATACTGGGCCGGCCGCTCCATAAGACGCACAGAAATTTCCCCCCAAGTGTGTCTTATGGAGCAAAATATACGGCAAATGCAGGACACCTTGTTGGGTCAGATCTGTGTACAATGTAAAGAGAGAGAGGGGGGGGGGGAGAGAGATAAGGAGGGGAGAGAGAGAAAGAGGAGGGGGGGAGAGGAGGGGGGAGAGAGTGAAAGAGAGGGGGGGGAGAGGAGGGGGGAGAGAGAGAGAGAGAGAGGGGGGAAAGAAAGAGAGAAGAGGGGGGGGAGAGAGTGAGGGGGGGGGAGAGAGGGGGGAAAGAGAGAGGCAGGAGATCGATCATCTTTTGCACTTATATAGGGTCTGTGGCCATGATACCCGACATGCAGCGATGGAGTCTCCTCTCTTGCTCCCCCTCTTCATGGTTCGCTCTAGGCTCCGCCCTCCAACCGTGACGGTTGCATGCACTGATCAGAATAGATGGCCGGCTGGCTGCAGAGAGGCCGGGTGATTGGTGCGGGTTCATAAGCCGAGCCCACCTTCCCCTGTTCTAGAATTGCTGATCCCGCCCTCCTGCCTCCCGCCCGAGCCCTGCCGAGCTCTCCCGACCTGCCAAACCCTAGTCCCTTGCCTCGCGGCAGATACGCCCCTGCCCGGCGGACCGGATAAATGTCCTCGGTGGGCTGCATGTGGCCCGCGTGCCGTAGTTTGAGGACCCCTGCTCTATAGTTTGTGTGAAAAAAAAAAAAGTGTACAATGCAATGTGGGGGGACTGTCCCAGCCGTGCGACCCCCCTGCAGCATGGGGCCGGGTCACAGTTGCAATGCCTATAGGTACGCCCCTGACACATGCCTTGTCTTTGGTGTGGCTGGATCACACCAATGCATTGTGGTAGTGTGCAGGCACCAAAATGAAGTACAGCAGGCTGTACTTTTTCTAGCGTACCGCAGTCACCACATGCTGATAGTCAGAATATACTGATCAGCCCAGCAGCTGATTGGCTGCATGCGCCAATCGAGAAAAAACTTCTAACAAGCCCATTCATGAGATAGATTAACTTTTCATGAGCAAGGACAGCCATAGATGGATTGAAATTCAGCTGGATTCTGAACCAGACGAACTTCAATTCATTTATAGCCAACTTTAGGTCCAATCAAGACAAGGCAAGTGCGGGCGGTGTGCGCTGAAATAAAGTACGGCTGGCCGTGCTCTTTGTCCAGCGCAGCGCAGTCACCTCCCGCTGGCCAATAAAACTTCTTGAAATGTCACTATGTGACACAGAGGCGTAGCTAGGGGGGTACATATGTACACAAGGTACAGGGGCGCAAAAATGAGGCTTACAACCAGGGGCGTATTTGCCGCGAGGCAAACAAGGCGTTTGCCTAGGGCCGCACTTTTTAGGGGGGGGGGGAGCGGCGTGGTGCTGCCGCCCCTCCCCTTCCAACGGAAGGGACACTTAGTAAAGGGGCGGGCAGCGGGCTGCTGTGTCTTACCTGGCTCCGTGTCCCAGTCCCAAGACGATCCAGTCCAGGAGGCGCTGCTGGAGGAGGGGTAGAGAGGTCCGCAGATCCGGTGTCTTCTTTTCCCTGGACGCGATGTGTGGGCGGGATGACATGCCGCCCCTGTAATCTGGCCACACCCTCGGGATCACTGGACAGCCTATGGCCGCTTGTACCTCCCCTGTGCTTGCGTGGTTTTCCTCCCAAACACATACCTTGCGTTGGTGGTGCAGTGGTGAGCATAGCTGCCTATCCAGCAGCTGACCCGGGTTCGATTCCTGGCCAACGCAATTTTCAAGATGGCTGCCTCGCCTGCGAAGTGCTTTTAGTCCCCCGGGAGAGAAGTGCTATACAAATGAAATGTTGAGGATATGTTAGCGAAGGAATAAAATTTAAACCAAAACTAATGAAGCAAATGTGTTGTATGATTGTATGTTCTTAAACACTTCTGAATAATTTATTTCTTGCGCAAGGATATTATTTTGTATTCTCATTTTCAGCCAGTAGGTGGAGCACTCGGATCCTTTTCAGGTATTTTTTTCGGCTATCCTTAGCAATGTGGATGAAAAAAAAGCCTGCTGCTTACTGTATACATCGCTCAATAGCTCTCTCTGGCACTAGCAGGGGTGGACTGACAACTCATGGGGCCCCCGGGCAATAGGGGATCATGGGGCCCCTGTGTCCTTGCCCAAACTCAAAAAGCCTATGAAAAAAGGTACCAGGGGCATCTCATGGGGCCCCCTACTGACCTCGGGCCCTCGGGCAGTGCCCGAGTTTCCAAATGGTCAGTCCGCCCCTGGTCACTAGTCATTGATGTCATCCTTACACTAACGGCCCCTTCCTGTTCCAACAAGACATTTTGGACAATTTCATGCTCCCAACTTTGTGGGAGGAGTTTGGGGATGGCCCCTTCCTGTTCCAACATGACTGCCCCCCAGTGCACAAAGCAAGGTCCATAAAGACATGGAGGAGCCAGTTTGGGGTGGAGGAACTTGACTGTCCTGCACAGATTCCTGACCTCAACCCCATAGAACACCTTTGGGATGAATTAGAGCGCAGACTGCGAGCCAGGCCTCCTCCCCCGACATCAGTGCCTGACCTGACAAATGTGCTTCTGGAAGAATGGTCCAACCTTCCCATAGACACCCTCCTAAACCTTGTGGACGGCCTTCCCAGAAGAGTTGAAGCTGTTATAGCTGCAAAGGGCGGGGCCAACTCAACATTGAACCCTACGGACTAAGACTGGGGGGCCATTAAAGGTCATGTGTGTGGAAAGGGCGGGGCCAACTCAATATTGAACCCTACGGACTAAGACTGGGGGGCCATTAAAGGTCATGTGTGTGGAAAGGGCGGGGCCAACTCAATATTGAACCCTACGGACTAAGACTGGGGGGCCATTAAAGGTCATGTGCGTGGAAAGGGCGGGGCCAACTCAATATTGAACCCTACGGACTAAGACTGGGGGGCCATTAAAGGTCATGTGCGTGGAAAGGGGCGGGGCCAACTCAATATTGAACCCTATGGACTAAGACTGGGGGGGGCCATTAAAGGTCATGTGCGTGGAAAGGGCGGGGCCAACTCAATATTGAACCCTATGGACTAAGACTGGGGGGGCCATTAAAGGTCATGTGTGTGGAAAGGCCGGCGGCCCAATACTTTTGGCAATATTCGTATGTATTAGGTCCCCACAATCTCTACTACACTTAGGGTGATCAATCAAGAACCTGCGCCCCTTTATATCAGTTGTCCCTAACAGAGTCCCTCCTTATATCAGGAGTTCTTCTCAGAGCTCCACCCTACATCAAGGCTCCTATAAGAGTCCCTCCTTACATCAGGTGTCCTCACCAGAGTGTCCCTTATATAAAATATCCACATCAGAGTGCCCCCTTACATCAATTGTCCACATCAGAGTGCCCCCCTTACATCAATTGTCCACATCAGAGTGCCCCCTTACATCAATTTACCCCCATCAGAGTGCCCCCTTACATCAATTTCCCCCATCAGAGTGCCCCCTTACATCAATTGTCCACATCAGAGTGCCCCCTTACATCAATTGTCCACATCAGAGTGCCCCCTTACATCAATTTCCCCCATCAGAGTGCCCCCTTACATCAATTGTCCACATCAGAGTGCCCCCTTACATCAATTGTCCACATCAGAGTGCCCCCTTACATCAATTTATATAGTTCTATAGTTACAGTGTATTTAGATAGGGGAGGGGTTGTATAGTTTTATACAGAGGTGGGGGAGGTGTTCTATAGATACACTTTATAGAGATTGGGGGAGGGGTTGTATAGTTGTTCTGTATACAGATGGGGGAGGAGTTGTATAGTTCTATACAGAGATGGGGGAGGTGTTCTGTATCATCCTATTAGAGGACACTATCTCTGTCGGTGTCTCTGGGAATGTCAGGACCTATAAAGCAGAATTCCCCTCCAGGACACAACATCCGGGGACTCCTCCCCCTCCTGGGTCATGTGGTAATGCTGAGACTAGTAGTTCCTCAGCAGTCCGGTGGGAGGTGTTAGCCCCGCCCCGCCCCTCACTCTGGTCCCGGTTGGGCTCCCTCCTCCTTGCTGAGCCATGATTGGATGTCCGCACACAGCCCCCTCCATTCCCATCCCCCCACTTCCTTGTTTACATAATTATTCACTAACAGGAAAGGCGGGGACACGAAGTCACGAGACCGGAAGTGACCTCACCATTTGCCCGCAGACATCTTTGTGGAGGGCTGGTGCTGCTTCCTTCGCCTCCAACGTCTCATAAATAGTCATTTAACTCAGTTTGTGGAGTCGGCAGTAATGTGTGTCCCACAGAGAACCCGGCGGGGGAGAATACCAGGGGGCTGGCACTGCTGACCTGGGAAGAGAGGGCGATGGGGAGAGCAGGGCATGTTGGGACATGTAGTCCATACATAGATTCCTCCATAGAGGTGTATGCGGAGAGCGGGGCATGCTGGGACATGTAGTCCATACATAGAGATTCCTCCATAGAGGTGTATGCGGAGAGCCGGGCATGCTGGGACATGTAGTCCATACATAGAGATTCCTCCATAGAGGTTTATGGGGATATAGGGGGCATGCTGGGACATGTAGTCCATACATAGAGATTCCTCCATAGAGGTTTATGGGGATATAGGGGGCATGCTGGGACATGTAGTACATACATAGAGATTCCTCCATAGAGGTTTATGGGGATATAGGGGGCATGCTGGGACATGTAGACAATACACAGAGAGCCCTCCATTGGTCTCTGGGGATAGGGGGCATGCTGGGACTACATACAGAGAATACTCCACAGAGGTGTATGGGGGAAAGCGGAGTATACTGGGACATGTAGTCCATATGTACAGAATCCTACATAGAGGTCTATAGGGATAGGGGGCATGCTGGGACATGTAGTCCATACACAGAGAGTCATCCATATGGGGATAGGGGGCATGCTGGGACATGTAGCCCATACACAGAGTCATCCATATAGGTTTATGGTTATAGAGGGCATGCTGGGACATGTAGTCCATACACAGAGAGCCCTCCATGGGGATAGGGGGCATGCTGGGACATGTAATCCATACACGGAGAGCCCTCCATCGGTCTATGGGGATGGGGGGCATGCTGGGACATGTAGTCCGTACACAGAGAGCCCTCTAGTGTGAAATCTGCACAGAGAAAGATGAAATAATAGGCCGCAGTGTTCACAATAAACATTACAACTAAAAAACAATAAATAAATAAAATGAAATAAATAGATGAACTCTGCTCTGTATACAACATTCTCCTAAATCTGATCATCTTTATTGCATCCAATAGGAAATATTCCAGATATTCCATATATAGTGCTGAGTTCTATAGGATGTCATTATAAGGAATGAATAGGATCCTATCCAGCTCTGCTGATGGTAATATAAATGTATATAATAATAGGAGGCGCCTTCCTCTACTCACTTCAAGAACTCATTATATAACCAAAATAACCCAGTGATTCCAATAATGTGTCGCTGGCCCTTTAAGATGTTGTTTTTGTAAACACTCTCGCTCGCCCTTCCCTCTCTCTCGCTCGCCCTTTCCCTCTCTCTTGCTCTTTCCCTCTCTCTCTCTCTCGCTCGCCCTTTCCCTCTCTCTCTCACTGTGATCACATGACCAGATTTGACCTTTCCGTGCAGCAGTGCAGAGGCTCTCAGTTTGAGTTTCTTCTTGTCAGAGTCAAGACGCTTTTTTAAAAGCTCCTGATAAGTTCTCATTCTATTACAAGATATTTAATCTCTATTGATTGGTATTGAGTATCCACTGATACCCTTCAATCAATAGCGATCAGCAAAAGCTGTTTAACAGTTTTTTTTTAAATCTTGTACTAATTTAGTGGCAGTTTGCCATCTATTTAAAAATGAGCCAGCAGATCCTCACCGTGTTTCTTACCCTGCTGTTTGCATGGGGAGGAAAAAGATACGTCCCCGACCACTCTTCAGAGATCCCGATACACCTGAATCAGGAGATCAATACAGTGCAGCATATGGAAGAATTCATCAAAGGAACGCAAAATGACCCCCCAGAGATACGCCTGCTGGTGAAGGAGGAGAGCAAGTCATCAGAGCAGCAAGTGGAGGAAAAGGTCAGAGAAATGGAAGATGACCCCCCAGAGAGCCACAAGCCAGTGAAGGAGAAGAGCATTAAGTCAATGGAAGAGCAAGTTGAGGAATCGGTCAGAGAAGCGGCAAACGAGCCTCCAGAACCCTCCAGCTGGTTTTCATTACTGACCACCACTGCATACTGGTTTCAGATCATACTCCTGATAAGTGCCATCATTCTGAAATACTTCCTGCACAGAAACGACCTGGCCCTGAGAGTAGGACAATATTTGATTTTCCAGAAGCTGATTGAACTCATTCAGGAAGGACTGGGCAACT
Source organism: Staurois parvus (assembly GCF_062004578.1). Taxonomy (NCBI): domain Eukaryota; kingdom Metazoa; phylum Chordata; class Amphibia; order Anura; family Ranidae; genus Staurois; species Staurois parvus. The sequence continues at coordinate 74,905 of NW_028318166.1, read as the reverse complement.
TCAATTTCCAATGGTCCAGCCATGGGGCGGCCTTAGAGAATGGAGACCCATCCCTGTTTATAAATATTGATGCAGAATATTGGAGGTCAAACGCCTTTCACTGGGTTATCTTAATGCTGCTGTTGCTACTCATAATACTGCTCGTAATGCTGCTGGTGCTGACAGTGTACGTATTGCCGATGATGCTGAATGAGCTGTCGTTTAGCCCATTCTCCCCCGCTAGGCGACTTCGTGCTATTTGGTGTCTTTTCAAACCACGAAAGACAGATAATATCACCCTTCCCAGACCCAGCATCACATCTCCAAGGGGTCCCATACATGTTTATGTACAGGATACGCCACCCGAGCCAACAATCCTGCCATCAGGAGCTAGGAATGCTCACAAACAGACTTCACCACGCAAGCCGAAAAGGAGCCGCCACGTTGCTTGCCATTGTCCCAGTGATAACATCATTCCAACTTCAAGTGCTTCACCCCAGATGAAGAAGCTCAGGAAAAACCGCATGCTCAGACGACTCAGTGCATTTTGGAGTCGTTTCAAACCAAAAAAGACTGATGACGTCACACCGAGTGATAACTTCACCCCGCCGAGTGATAACATCACCAGACCCAGCATCACATCTCCAAGGGGTCCCATACATGTTTATGTACAGGATACGCCACCCAAGCCAACAATCCTGCCATCAGGAGCTAGGAATGCTCACAAACAGACTCCACCACGCAAGTCAAAAAGGAGCCGCCATGTTGCCTGCCAGTGTCCGAGAGATAACATCATTCCTACATCAAGTGCTTCACCCCGGATGAATAAGATCAGGAAAAACCGCATGCTCAGGCGACTCAGTGCATTTTGGCGTCTTTTCAAACCAAAAAAGATTGATGACATCACACCGAGTGATAACTTCACCCCGCCGAGTGATGACATCACCAGACCCAGCATTAAACCTCCAAGGGGTCCCATACACCTTACCGAGGAGTGATAACATCGCCTTACCGAGGAGTGATAACATCACCTTACCGAGGAGTGATAACATCACCTTACCGAGGAGTGATAACATCACCTTACCGAGGAGTGATAACATCACCTTAGTGAGGAGTGATAACATCACCTTAGTGAGGAGTGATAACATCACCTTACCGAGGAGTGAAAACATCACCTTACCGAGGAGTGATAACATCACCTTACCGAGGAGTGATAACATCACCTTACCGAGGAGTGATAACATCACCTTAGTGAGGAGTGATAACATCACCTTAGTGAGGAGTGATAACATCACCTTAGTGAGGAGTGATAACATCACCTTACCGAGGAGTGATAACATCACCTTACCGAGGAGTGATAACATCACCTTACCGAGGAGTGATAACATCACCTTAGTGAGGAGTGATAACATCACCTTACCGAGGAGTGATAACATCACCTTACCGAGGAGTGATAACATCACCTTAGTGAGGAGTGATAACATCACCTTACCGAGGAGTGATAACATCACCTTAGTGAGGAGTGATAACATCACCTTAGTGAGGAGTGATAACATCACCTTAGTGAGGAGTGATAACATCACCTTACCGAGGAGTGATAACATCATTCCATCACCAAGAGCTCAGGAAAAACAACTCAGGCAACTTAAGAATTTTTGGTGTTGTTCAAGGACCAGCTCACTCAATGAATAGACACCTGCCTTTTGACGGAGAACATCTCTTTGGTGCCTCTATAGCAGGGGTCCTCAAACTTTTTAAACAGGGGGCCAGTTCACTGTCCCTCAGACCGTTGGAGGGCCGGACTATAGTTTAAAAAAAAAAAAAAAACTATGAACAAATGCGGCCACAGTACAGGAGATGACCAGAGACTGCGGACATACAACGGCGGCGGGAATACTGGGCCGGCCGCTCCATAAGACGCACAGAAATTTCCCCCCAAGTGTGTCTTATGGAGCAAAATATACGGCAAATGCAGGACACCTTGTTGGGTCAGATCTGTGTACAATGTAAAGAGAGAGAGGGGGGGGGGGAGAGATAAGGAGGGGAGAGAGAGAAAGAGGAGGGGGGGAGAGGAGGGGGGAGAGAGTGAAAGAAAGGGGGGGGAGAGGAGGGGGGAGAGAGAGAGAGAGGGGGGAAAGAAAGAGAGAAGAGGGGGGGGGGAGAGAGTGAGGAGGAGGGGGAGAGAGGGGGGAAAGAGAGAGGCAGGAGATCGATCATCTTTTGCACTTATATAGGGTCCGTGGCCATGATACCCGACATGCAGCGATGGAGTCTCCTCTCTTGCTCCCCCTCTTCATGGTTCGCTCTAGGCTCCGCCCTCCAACCGTGACGGTTGCATGCACTGATCAGAATAGATGGCCGGCTGGCTGCAGAGACGCCGGGTGAGTGGTGCGGGTTCATAAGCCGAGCCCACCTTCCCCTGTTCTAGAATTGCTGATCCCGCCCTCCTGCCTCCCGCCCGAGCCCTGCCGAGCTCTCCCGACCTGCCAAACCCTAGTCCCTTGCCTCGCGGCAGATACGCCCCTGCCCGGCGGACCGGATAAATGTCCTCGGTGGGCCGCATGTGGCCCGCGTGCCGTAGTTTGAGGACCCCTGCTCTATAGTTTGTGTGAAAAAAAAAAAAGTGTACAATGCAATGTGGGGGGACTGTCCCAGCCGTGCGACCCCCCTGCAGCATGGGGCCGGGTCACAGTTGCAATGCCTGTAGGTACGCCCCTGACACATGCCTTGTCTTTGGTGTGGCTGGATCACACCAATGCATTGTGGTAGTGTGCAGGCACCAAAATGAAGTACAGCAGGCTGTACTTTTTCTAGCGTACCGCAGTCACCACATGCTGATAGTCAGAATATACTGATCAGCCCAGCAACTGATTGGCTGCATGCGCCGATCGAGAAAAAACTTCCAACAAGCCCATTCATGAGATAGATTAACTTTTCATGAGCAAGGACAGCCATAGATGGATTGAAATTCAGCTGGATTCTGAACCAGACGAACTTCAATTCATTTATAGCCAACTTTAGGTCCAATCAAGACAAGGCAAGTGCGGGCGGTGTGCGCTGAAATAAAGTACGGCTGGCCGTGCTCTTTGTCCAGCGCAGCGCAGTCACCTCCCGCTGGCCAATAAAACTTCTTGAAATGTCACTATGTGACACAGAGGCGTAGCTAGGGGGGTACATATGTACACAAGGTACAGGGGCGCATAAATGAGGCTTACAACCAGGGGTGTATTTGCCGCGAGGCAAACAAGGCGTTTGCCTAGGGCCGCACTTTTTTGGGGGGGGGGGCGGCGTGGTGCTGCCGCCCCTCCCAACGGACGGGCAGCGGGCTGCTGTGTCTTACCTGGCTCCGTGTCCCAGTCCCAAGACGATCCAGTCCAGGAGGCGCTGCTGGAGGAGGCGTAGATAGGTCCGCAGGTCCGGTGTCTTCTTTTCCCTGGACGCGATGTGTAGGCGGGATGACATGCCGCCCCTATAATCTGGCCACACCCTCGGGATCACTGGACAGCCTATGGCAGCTTGTACCTCCCTCTGCAAGCTCTGCCCTCCTCACTGGTGATTGGGCGCCAGAACTGTAGCTCAGGAAAGGCACACAGGCGGCCAATCACCTGCAAGGAGGCGGAGCTTGGAGAGGAGGAGCCGAGCGGCGGCGCGAAGATCGAGTGAGGGAGCGGCCGGAGCAAGTGAAGAAGACAGCTGACCGGTAAGTGTGCCGTGCAGATGGTGCTGCTGCAACCAGGTATGCTGGCTGTGGATGGGAGAGGGAAGGCAAGGTAAGTGTCAATGGTGTCAGTGGGAGGAATAGTGCCCCATCATTGGTGTCACTGATGTGATTAAACGGGGAGGGGGGCTGGGGAGCCAATTTTAAAGTTCGTCCCCGGGCGCAAAATATCCTAGCTACGCCTCTGATGTGACATTTCGATAAAGTTTGTTTACAAAAAGCCAACAGTGTGATGCAATAGCACTGCATTGGGCAGCTATTCCAGCGCAGTCGCACAGCAACTCCATTACAAAACAAAACAGATGCCTTGTATCCAGTGTGGCCGATTGACACCACAGCATTGCGGTGATGTACGCAGAAACAAAGTACGGCTGGCCATACTTCTTCGCAGCACAGCGCAGTCACCTTCCACTGGTCAATAACACCTTATGAAATGTTACTGTGTGACATTTCAATAAAGTTTGTTTAAAAAAAAGAAAAAAGTGAACAAGGCAATATGGTGGGACTGCATTGGGCGGCTATTCTGGCACAGTCCTACCGCAAGACCAGGCAAAATGCTTTGTCTCCAGTGTGGCTGCTAGACACCACGGCATCCGGTGTGGCGGGCCGTACTTGGCATGGGTGGCGGTATGAGAGCCCAGAGGAGGTTCTCCACTAGAAAAGAGGCTCCAATGTGAAAAACCGCGGTATATCAGTAAAAACCTTACTTTATTAGATACAAAAAAAAAATTGGGGGGGGGGGGGCTGCACACGGAAGGTTTTATACCCTCATGCATAGAATGCATGAGAGTAAAAAAAAAAAATCTTTGGCTTTAGAACCACTTTAGTGTTTAGCACTTCTGAATTGCAGCACTGGGGTCCTTGATTCAAATCCTGACCAGGACACTGCCTGCATGGAGTCTGCATGTTCTCCCTGTGCTTGCGTGGTTTTCCTCCCAAACACATACCTTGCGTTGGTGGTGCAGTGGTGAGCATAGCTGCCTATCCAGCAGCTGACCCGGGTTCGATTCCTGGCCAACGCAATTTTCAAGATGGCTGCCTCGCCTGCGAAGTGCTTTTAGTCCCCCGGGAGACAAGTGCTATACAAATGAAATGTTGAGGATATATTAGTGAAGAAATAAAATTTAAACCAAAACTAATGAAGCAAATGTGTTGTATGATTGTATGTTCTTAAACACTTCTGAATAATTTATTTCTTGCGCAAGGATATTATTTTGTATTCTCATTTTCAGCCAGTAGGTGGAGCACTCGGATCCTTTTCAGGCATTTTTTTCGGCTATCCTTAGCAATGTGGATGAAAAAAAAGCCTGCTGCTTACTGTATACATCGCTCAATAGCTCTCTCTGACACTAGCAGGGGCGGACTGACAACTCATGGGGCCCCTGGGCAATAGGGGATCATGGGGCCCCTGTGTCCTTGCCCAAACTCAAAAAAGCCTATGAAAGGTACCAGGGGCATCTCATGGGGCCCCCTACTGACCCCAGGCCCTCGGGCAGTGCCCGAGTTTCCAAATGGTCAGTCCACCCCTGGACACTAGTCATTCATGTCATCCTTACACTAATGGCCCCTTCCTGTTCCAACAAGACATTTTGGACAATTTCTTGCTCCCAACTTTGTGGGAGGAGTTTGGGGATGGCCCCTTCCTGTTCCAACATGACTGCCCCCCAGTGCACAAAGCAAGGTCCATAAAGACATGGAGGAGCCAGTTTGGGGTGGAGGAACTTGACTGGCCTGCACAGAGTCCTGACCTCAACCCCATAGAACACCTTTGGGATGAATTAGAGCGCAGACTGTGAGCCAGGCCTCCTCCCCCGACATCAGTGCCTGACCTGACAAATGTGCTTCTGGAAGAATGGTCCAACCTTCCCATAGACACCCTCCTAAACCTTGTGGACGGCCTTCCCAGAAGAGTTGAAGCTGTTATAGCTGCAAAGGGCGGGGCCAACTCAATATTGAACCCTACGGACTAAGACTGGGGGGCCATTAAAGGTCATGTGCGTGGAAAGGGCGGGGCCAACTCAATATTGAACCCTACGGACTAAGACTGGGGGGTCATTAAAGGTCATGTGCGTGGAAAGGGCGGGGCCAACTCAATATTGAACCCTATGGACTAAGACTGGGGGGGCCATTAAAGGTCATGTGTGTGGAAAGGCCGGCGGCCCAATACTTTTGGAAATATTCGTATGTATTAGATCCCCACAATCTCTACTACACTTAGGGTGATCAATCAAGAACCTGCACCCCTTTATATCAGTTGTCCCTAACAGAGTCCCTCCTTATATCAGGAGTTCTTCTCAGAGCTCCACCCTACATCAAGGCTCCTATAAGAGTCCCTCCTTACATCAGGTGTCCTCACCAGAGTGTCCCTTATATAAAATATCCACATCAGAGTGCCCCCTTACATCAATTTACCCCCATCAGGGTGCCCCCTTACATCAATTTACCCCCATCAGGGTGCCCCCTTACATCAATTTCCCCCATCAGGTGTTTCATGTACAGGAATGCAGACAACACAAGATGCTGGTGTGAGGAATCATGTTGTACACAGAACTACATCCAGGTCAGCATAGAACAGGAAACAGGAAGTGTAAGGCAATGCAATATTACCATATGCAAGTAGGTTCACAGTATTTGCATAATAACTCTATAACATCTCCCTTTTTTACATTCAATTCAAACCTTATAAACAATTAAACTAATACAGATCCTGAACAGTCTTGAACATGGCATACTGTGTTACTGGTAGATACACTACAGATTGAGTCTATCTGGTGGTCTTGAAACTCGACCACTACGCAAGACCACAGGGATTTTGTCTGGGGAAATCCGTTCAGCTCCAGAAGGTGTTGATAAGGAGCTACCCTCTTTCCTGGCTGGTGTGTTTGGCAAAGAAGAACTTGACGGGATATGTGGCTGCATTTTGTCATCCTCATTGTATCCCGATATGACAGCGGAGTTCTCTCTGCTTTGAGTATATGGTCCAGTAGGACTCGGGGCATTGAGCACCTCAGGAGGATCACGTGCAGGATGCTCATAGGCTTGTGTGGTGAATCGTTCTGCCTTTCGCAGGTCCACTCGATTGCGGCGGTAAAGACTGCCTTCTACATCCACAAGATATGATCGAGGAGCAACTCTCTGCACACAGGAACCTAGTCTCCAGCGACCGGTCCTGTCACCTGGAAGCGGCTTCATACGGATTGGCTCTCCAATGCTTAGTTCAGGTAAGTCTTTAGCAGACACATCGTATGACAGCTTGGCAATCTGTTTCCTCCGCTGCAGTTTCGCCGGGACACCTGTAACCACACAAGGATCAAGTAATATGTTTGCCACAGGCAATGAAGTCTTCAGTCTCCTAGACATCAAGCGCTGTGCAGGACTACTGTCCATGCCTTCAGATGGGGTGTTCCTCCAATGTAGAATGGCCTTCCACGGATCAGTACCATCAAACTTGGCCTTCTTACAAAGATTCTTCACTATCTTGACAGCCGATTCCGCTTTGCCATTTGCTTGCGGGTGCCTCGGGGATGAGGTAACATGCTCGAATCCCCAATCTTTAGCGAACCGTCTGAATTGCTCGCATGCAAATTGAGGTCCATTATCCGAGATTACTCTATCCGGCTGGCCATAACATGCAAACTGTGCTTTACAACGCTTGATGGTAGTATCAGCAGACAGGTCAGGAAGTAGCTCAATCTCCCAAAAGTCAGAATAGTGATCAACAATTAGTAGAAAATCCTGGCCAGCATAATTCAGCAAGTCCATGCTTACAATTTGCCAAGGCCGGGTGGGCAGCACATGCGACATCATAGGTTCTTTCTGTTGTGCCTGCGCATATTCATTGCATGCCGAGCAACAGCTAACAAAGTCTCTAATCTCATTCTGCATGTTGGGCCAGTATAGGGTATCACGTGCTTGCCTATAGCATGCTTCTCCGCCAATGTGACTGGCATGAATACGAGTCAGCATCTCTGATCTTAAAGATTTAGGAATGATGACCCTTGGCCCCTTGTACAGTATACCATCCTGAATGGCGATTTCATCTCTGAAAGTCCAATATTCTCTCACAAGTAATGGCACTTCCAACTTGGAATCAGGCCAACCATTCAGAACAACATATTTAAGAGCCTGCAAACTCTCATCAGTTTCAGTGTGCTGTTTTATCTGAAGCAATCGTTGGTCCGTGACGTTTAAATAGTCTGAATGATTAATCTGTGACAGGACCTCCAGGTCCCGTTGAACATTGTAAACTGTGTGTTGTGCATACTCAGGTGTACCACCTGCTGCTGTAGCTCTGCTAAGAGTGTCACTAATGTACATTTCAGGACCAGGTTTATAGACAACATTTAGGCAGTAGTTTTGTAATGTGAGCAACATGCTCTGTAGACGTTTGGGTGCACACAAAAGGGGTTTCTTGAAAATAGAAATCAGAGGTTTATGGTCAGTTTCTGCCGTGATCTCGTCGCGCCCATAGAGGTAGTGATGAAAGCGCTGGCAGGCAAACACTATACTCAGACATTCCTCTTCTATTTGTGCGTAGTTTTGTTCCGTAAGAGTCAGTGCCCTTGAAGCAAAAGCGATAGGCTGGCCAGCTTGCAATAGGCAACACCCAAGTCCAGTTTTGCTTGCATCACTTTGAATAGTTACAGGTTTTGTAACGTCATAGTACTTCAGGACAGGTGTGTCCGTGACCAAGCGTTTGATGTCCTGCACTGCATTATCATGCTTAGGAAGCCAATGCCAAACAGCGTCCTTGTCCAGAAGCCTTCTCAATGGCTCGCAGACCTCAGAGAGGTGTGGTAGGAATTTTGCTAGGTAGGTAACAAATCCAATGAAGCGTTGCAGGGATTTCACATTTGCTGGCTGCGGCATATCAAGTATGGCTCTGATTTTTTCTGGGTCAGCCTTCAAACCCTCCCAGGTTAGAATGTGTCCATGAAAGCGGACCTCTTTGACCTTGAATTGCAGTTTTTTCATGCCAAGTCTCAATTTTACCTGCCTACAACGATTCATCAGTTCCAGCAGTTTGCCATCATGATCTTGCTCTGCTTCCTCATCTGTGTCCCCACAGCCAACCACAAGGATGTCATCAGCTATTGGTTCAATACCACTGAGTCCAGCCAATAGTTCATGTTGTTTACGTTGATACACCTCTGGTGCAACTGATACTCCAAAAGGCAGTTTGAGCCATCTTTTCCTGCCCCACGGAGTCCAGAAGGTTGTCATGTAACTACTTGCATCATCCAACTTACACTGTAAAAATGCATCCCGGGCATCAACAAGTGTGAACAGACGTGCCTTTGGCAGCTTGTACAAAACATCCTCGAGAGTTGGCATGATGTAGTGAGATCGTCTCAGTGCCATATTTAAGAATTTGGGATCTATGCATATTCGTAGCTTATTTGGCTTCCTTACAATCACCATGTTACTTATCCAGTCAGTTGGGTCACTCACTGGTGCCAAGTGTCCATTGGCCTCATACTGGTCAAGCTGTGCCTTAACTGCTTGTTTTAATGCCACCGGCACATTGCGTGGTGCACATTGGACTGGAGGGACACTCACATCAAGGTCGAAATGAACTTCCCCTGGTACAGATTCCACTGGCCCAGTAAACACATCACTAAATTCCTTTAGCAGCAGTTGTTTTGTCAAGGGCCCCTTGGATAGATTGTCCATCACATTAAGCTCTGCAGGGACGGAGAAACGTATCAGCCCTAGACGCTCACAGGTTGAGCCAGACAACAGTGGCTTTTGGCAGGCTTCCACAATTTCAAACTCCAGCTTGTGTGTTAGTCCACGTATGGCACATTCTGTCTTGAAGAGCCCTAGAGATTTCATAATCGCACCTGAATATAACTTTAACTTGGTGTCACTTGGCAGTAGATGTGCTTCTGGTGCTGACACCATTTTGTCTCTTAAGCACATTACATCACAAGTTGCTCCTGAATCGAGCTGGCAGGATTGGGGCTTATTATTTAAATGTAAAGTGACAAACCATTTCTTTCCTCTGGATTGCACAGTGCCGATCAATTCACTGCTGTATATAACTTCTGTGGTGTGTGTCTCTTCCTCATATGTGGATGTGTTCTCCACATTGTGTAATTTGCCTATTGATGGCCGTCGTTTACTTGACAAACAAACGTTAGCAAAATGGTTTGTTCTTCCACAAGACTTACAAGACTTCCCATAAGCTGGACACGGCTCTTTAATTCTTTGATGCACAGTCCCACAGTATTTGCAAGCTGTAGGGTTGGCAGTATTAGTGCTCATCAGGCGGCGTTGCTGAAGTTTGTTCCTGTTGCCATGCTGCATTGCAATGTTTATGCTGTCAGTCTGCTGTCTGTCCTGTTCCATAACTTTCAGACGTCTGTCAGTGAGCTCTGCTGTACGGCACATCTCAATGGCTGTGTGTAGAGTTAACTCATGTTCTCTTAGGAGGCGCCTGCGTGTGCTCTCTCGCTAGCAATACCAAGAACAATTTTGTCCCTTATCAATTCGTCTCTGAGTGTACCATATTCACAAGTTGCTGCCTTTTCTCTCAAGCGTGTAACAAAGTTATCAAAAGATTCTCCCTCTTCTTGTTTGCAGCATCCAAACACATACCTTTCATAAATGACATTTTTAGCAGGTTTGAAATAAGCTTCCAGTGCATTTAGAATGGCTGTAACATTGTGTTGCTGATCTGCTGTGAGGGTCACATTGTGTTTATACACATGCCTGCATTCACTGCCCATGACTCTTCTCAGGGTTGCTGCCGGCACTCCTGCACATTTCTCATTCAAGCCTGTAGCCAGAGAATAATCTTCAAATTCAGCTCTGAAACATTCCCAATTGCTGCTCCAATCCCCACTCATTGTCATCCCCTCTGGGGGAGGTATGCCATTCATGGCAGCCATATTGTCAGGAAGCCTCTGAGCTATCAAATATCAGAAAATCCTCAGTCTCAGGCTGTAGTTCACAAACCTGTGTTTCCCAAAGCTGCTGCGCTCCAAACAAGAGGCTCAGTCCTGATTCCAGTCACTTCTGACACCATGTTTCATGTACAGGAATGCAGACAACACAAGATGCTGGTGTGAGGAATCATGTTGTACACAGAACTACATCCAGGTCAGCATAGAACAGGAAACAGGAAGTAGAAGGCAATGCAATATTACCATATGCAAGTAGGGTCACAGGATTTGCATAATAACTCTATAACATCAGGGTGCCCCCTTACATCAATTTCCCCCATCAGGGTGCCCCCTTACATCAATTTCCCCCATCAGGGTGCCCCCTTACATCAATTTCCCCCATCAGAGTGCCCCCTTACATCAATTTATATAGTTCTATAGTTACACTGTATTTAGATAGGGGAGGGGTTGTATAGTTTTATACAGAGGTGGGGGAGGTGTTCTATAGATACACTTTATAGAGATTGGGGGAGGGGTTGTATAGTTGTTCTGTATACAGATGGGGGAGGAGTTGTATAGTTCTATACAGAGATGGGGGAGGTGTTCTGTATCATCCTATTAGAGGACACTATCTCTGTCGGTGTCTCTGGGAATGTCAGGACCTATAAAGCAGAATTCCCCTCCAGGACACAACATCCGGGGACTCCTTTCCCTCCTGAGTCATGTGGTAATGCTGAGACTAGTAGTTCCTCAGCAGTCCGGTGGGAGGTGTTAGCCCCGCCCCTCACTCTGGTCCCGGTTGGGCTCCCTCCTCCTTGCTGAGCCATGATTGGATGTCCGCACACAGCCCCCTCCATTCCCATCCCCCCACTTCCTTGTTTACATAATTAATCACTAACAGGAAAAGCGGAGACAGGAAGTCACGAGACCGGAAGTGACCTCACCATTTGCCCGCAGACATCTTTGTGGAGGGCTGGTGCTGCTTCCTTCGCCTCCAACGTCTCATAAATAGTCATTTAACTCAGTTTGTGGAGTCGGCAGTAATGTGTGTCCCACAGAGGACCCGGCGGGGGAGAATACCAGGGGGCTGGCACTGCTGACCTGGGAAGAGAGGGCGATGGGGAGAGCAGGGCATGTTGGGACATGTAGTCCATACATAGAGAATCCTCCATAGAGGTGTATGCGGAGAGCGGGGCATGTTGGGACATGTAGTTCATACATAGAGATTCCTCCATAGAGGTGTATGCGGAGAGCGGGGCATGCTGGGATATGTAGTCCATACATAGAGATTTCTCCATAGAGGTTTATGGGGATATAGGGGGCATGCTGGGACATGTAGTCCATACACAGAGAGTCATCCATATGGGGATAGGGGGCATGCTGGGACATGTAGACAATACACAGAGAGCCCTCCATTGGTCTATGGGGATAGGGGGCATGCTGGGACTACATACAGAGAATCCTCCACAGAGGTGTATGGGGGAAAGCGGAGTATACTGGGACATGTAGTCCATATGTACAGAATCCTACATAGAGGTCTATAGGGATAGGGGGCATGCTGGGACATGTAGTCCATACACAGAGAGTCATCCATATGGGGATAGGGGGCATGCTGGGACATGTACTCCATACACAGAGAGTCATCCATATGGGGATAGGGGGCATGCTGGGACATGTAGTCCATACACAGAGAGTCATCCATATGGGGATAGGGGGCATGCTGGGACATGTAGCCTATACACAGAGAGTCATCCATATGGGGATAGGGGGCATGCTGGGACATGTAGCCCATACACAGAGTCATCCATATAGGTTTATGGTTATAGAGGGCATGCTGGGACATGTAGTCCATACACAGAGAGCCCTCCATCGGTCTATGGGGATAGGGGGCATGCTGGGACATGGAGTCCATACACAGAGAGCCCTCTAGTGTGAAATCTGCACAGAGAAAGATGAAATAATAGGCCGCAGTGTTCACAATAAACATTACAACTAAAAAAAATAAAATGAAATAAATAGATGAACAATCCTCTGCTCTGTACACAACATTCTCCTAAATCTGATCATCTTTATTGCATCCAATAGGAAATATTCCAGATATTCCATATATAGTGCTGAGTTCTATAGGATGTCATTATAAGGAATGAATAGGATCCTATCCAGCTCTGCTGATGGTAAAATAAATGTATATAATAATAGGAGGCGCCTTCCTCTACTCACTTCAAGAACTCATTATATAACCAAAATAACCCAGTGATTCCAATAATGTGTCGCTGGCCCTTTAAGATGTTGTTTTTGTAAACGCTCTCCCTTTCCCTCTCTCTCTCTCTCGCCCTTTCCCTCTCTCTCTCTTGCCCTTTCGCTCTCTCTCTCGCTCGCCCTTTCCCTCTCTCTCTCACTGTGATCACATGACCAGATTTGACCTTTCCGCGCAGCAGTGCAGAGGCTCTCAGTTTGAGTTTCTTCTTGTCAGAGTCAAGACGCTTTTTTAAAAGCTCCTGATAAGTTCTCATTCTATTACAAGATATTTAATCTCTATTGATTGGTATTGAGTATCCACTGATACCCTTCAATCAATAGCGATCAGCAAAAGCTGTTTAACAGTTTTTTTTTAAATCTTGTACTAATTTAGTGGCAGTTTGCCATCTATTTAAAAATGAGCCAGCAGATCCTCACCGTGTTTCTTACCCTGCTGTTTGCATGGGGAGGAAAGAGATACGTCCCCGACCACTCTTCAGAGATCCCGATACACCTGAATCAGGAGATCAATACAACAGAGCAGCATATGGAAGAATTCATCAAAGGAACGGAAAATGACCCCCCAGAGATACGCCTGCTGGTGAAGGAGGAGAGCAAGTCATCAGAGCAGCAAGTGGAGGAAAAGGTCAGAGAAATGGAAGATGACCCCCCAGAGAGCCACAAGCCAGTGAAGGAGAAGAGCATTAAGTCAATGGAAGAGCAAGTTGAGGAATCGGTCAGAGAAGCTGCAAATGAGCCTCCAGAACCCTCCAGCTGGTTTTCATTACTGACCACCACTGCATACTGGTTTCAGATCATACTCCTGATAAGTGCCATCATTCTGAAATACATCCTGCACAGAAACGACCTGGCCCTGAGAGTAGGACAATATTTGATTTTCCAGAAGCTGATTGAACTCATTCAGGAAGGACTGGACAACTTCAATTTCCAATGGTCCAGCGATGGGGCGGCCTTAGAGAATGGAGACCCATCCCTGTTTATAAATATTGATGCAGAATATTTCAGGTCAAACGCCTTTCACTGGGTTATCTTAATGCTGCTGTTGCTACTCATAATACTGCTCGTAATGCTGCTGGTGCTGACAGTGTACGTATTGCTGATGATGCTGAATGAGCTGTCGTTTGGCCGATTCTCCCCCGCTAGGCGACTTCGTGCTATTTGGTGTCTTTTCAAACCACGAAAGACAGATAATATCACCCTTCCCAGACCCAGCATCACACCTCCAAGGGGTCCCATACATGTTTATGTACAGGATACGCCACCCGAGCCAACAATCCTGCCATCAGGAGCTAGGAATGCTCACAAACAGACTTCACCACGCAAGCCGAAAAGGAGCCGCCACGTTGCTTGCCATTGTCCCAGTGATAACATCATTCCAACTTCAAGTGCTTCACCCCAGATGAAGAAGCTCAGGAAAAACCGCATGCTCAGACGACTCAGTGCATTTTGGAGTCGTTTCAAACCAAAAAAGACTGATGACGTCACACCGAGTGATAACTTCACCCCGCCGAGTGATAACATCACCAGACCCAGCATCACATCTCCAAGGGGTCCCATACATGTTTATGTACAGTATACGCCACCCAAGCCAACAATCCTGTCATCAGGAGCTAGGAATGCTCACAAACAGACTCCACCACGCAAGTCAAAAAGGAGCCGCCATGTTGCCTGCCAGTGTCCGAGAGATAACATCATTCCTACATCAAGTGCTTCACCCCGGATGAATAAGATCAGGAAAAACCGCATGCTCAGGCGACTCAGTGCATTTTGGCGTCTTTTCAAACCAAAAAAGATTGATGACATCACACCGAGTGATAACTTCACCCCGCCGAGTGATGACATCACCAGACCCAGCATTAAACCTCCAAGGGGTCCCATACAGGATGCGCCACCCAAGCCAACAATCCTGCCATCAAGTGCTAGAGATGCTTACACAGTCTCCAGACTCAAGACAAAAAGGCGCCGCCATGTTGCCTGCCAGTGTCCGAGAGATAACATCATTCCATCATCAAGTGCTTCACCCGGATGAATAAGCTCAGGAAAAATAGAATGCCTAGTTGACTCCGTGCCTTTTGGCGTCTTTTCAAACAACGGAAAACTGATGACATCACCCCGCCAAGAGATACCTTCACCTCGCTGAGGTGATAACATCACCCTTCCCAGACCTTGCGTCACACCTCCAAGGGGTCCCATACATGTTAATGTACAGGATGCCCCACCCAAGCCAACAATCCTGCCATCGAGTGCTAGGGATGCTTACACACAGACTCCACCACTCAAGCCAAAAAGGCGCCGCCATGTCGCCTGCCAGTGTCCGAGTGATAACATCACCTTACCGAGGAGTGATAACATCACCTTACCAAGGAGTGATAACATCACCTTACCGAGGAGTGATAACATCACCTTACCGAGGAGTGATAACATCACCTTACCGAGGAGTGATAACATCACCTTACCGAGGAGTGATAACATCGCCTTACCGAGGAGTGATAACATCACCTTACCGAGGAGTGATAACATCACCTTATCGAGGAGTGATAACATCACCTTACCGAGGAGTGATAACATCACCTTAGTGAGGAGTGATAACATCACCTTAGTGAGGAGTGATAACATCACCTTAGTGAGGAGTGATAACATCACCTTACCGAGGAGTGATAACATCACCTTACCGAGGAGTGATAACATCACCTTAGTGAGGAGTGATAACATCACCTTAGTGAGGAGTGATAACATCACCTTACCGAGGAGTGATAACATCACCTTACCGAGGAGTGATAACATCACCTTAGTGAGGAGTGATAACATCACCTTACCGAGGAGTGATAACATCACCTTACCGAGGAGTGATAACATCACCTTACCGAGGAGTGATAACATCACCTTACCGAGGAGTGATAACATCACCTTAGTGAGGAGTGATAACATCACCTTAGTGAGGAGTGATAACATCACCTTACCGAGGAGTGATAACATCACCTTACCGAGGAGTGATAACATCACCTTAGTGAGGAGTGATAACATCACCTTAGTGAGGAGTGATAACATCACCTTACCGAGGAGTGATAACATCACCTTACCGAGGAGTGATAACATCACCTTAGTGAGGAGTGATAACATCACCTTAGTGAGGAGTGATAACATCACCATAGTGAGGAGTGATAACATCACCTTACCGAGGAGTGATAACATCACCTTACCGAGGAGTGATAACATCACCTTACCGAGGAGTGATAACATCACCTTACCGAGGAGTGATAACATCACCTTACCGAGGAGTGATAACATCACCTTACCGAGGAGTGATAACATCATTCCATCACCAAGAGCTCAGGAAAAACAACTCCGGCAACTTAAGAATTTTTGGTGTTGTTCAAGGACCAGCTCACTCAATGAATAGACACCTGCCTTTTGACGGAGAACATCTCTTTGGTGCCTCTATAGCAGGGGTCCTCAAACTTTTTAAACAGGGGGCCAGTTCACTGTCCCTCAGACCGTTGGAGGGCCGGACTATAGTTTAAAAAAAAAAAAACTATGAACAAATGCGGCCACAGTACAGGAGATGACCAGAGACTGCGGACATACAACGGCGGCGGGAATACTGAGCCGGCCGCTCCATAAGACGCACAGAAATTTCCCCCCAAGTGTGTCTTATGGAGCAAAATATACGGCAAATGCAGGACACCTTGTTGGGTCAGATCTGTGTACAATGTAAAGAGAGAGGGGGGGGGGGGGGGAGAGATAAGGAGGGGAGAGAGAGAAAGAGGAGGGGGGGAGAGGAGGGGGGAGAGAGTGAAAGAGAGGGGGGGGAGAGGAGGGGGGAGAGAGAGAGAGAGAAAGAGAGGGGGGAAAGAAAGAGAGAAGAGGGGGGGGAGAGAGTGAGGGGGGGGGAGAGGGGGGAAAGAGAGAGGCAGGAGATCGATCATCTTTTGCACTTATATAGGGTCTGTGGCCATGATACCTGACATGCAGCGATGGAGTCTCCTCTCTTGCTCCCCCTCTTCATGGTCAGCTCTAGGCTCCGCCCTCCAACCGTGACGGCTGCATGCACTGATCAGAATAGATGGCCGGCTGGCTGCAGAGAGGCCGGGTGAGTGGTGCGGGTTCATAAGCCGAGCCCACCTTCCCCTGTTCTAGAATTGCTGATCCCGCCCTCCTGCCTCCCGCCCGAGTCCTGCCGAGCTCTCCCGACCTGCCAAACCCTAGTCCCTTGCCTCGCGGCAGATACGCCCCTGCCCGGCGGGCCGGATAAATGTCCTCGGTGGGCCGCATGTGGCCCGCGGGCCGTAGTTTGAGGACCCCTGCTCTATAGTTTGTGTGAAAAAGAAAAAAGTGTACAATGCAATGTGGTGGGACTGTCCCAGCCGTGCGACCCCCCTGCAGCATGGGGCCGGGTCGCAGTTGCAATGCCTGTAGGTACGCCCCTGACACATGCCTTGTCTTTGGTGTGGCTGGATCACACCAATGCATTGTGGTAGTGTGCAGGCACCAAAATGAAGTACAGCAGGCTGTACTTTTTCTAGCGTACCGCAGTCACCACATGCTGATAGTCAGAATATACTGATCAGCCCAGCAGCTGATTGGCTGCATGCGCTGATGGAAAAAGAACTTCCAACAAGCCCATTCATGAGATAGATTAACTTTTCATGAGCAAGGACAGCCATAGATGGATTGAAATTCAGCTGGATTCTGAACCAGACGAACTTCAATTCATTTATAGCCAACTTTAGGTCCAATCAAGACAAGACAAGTGCGGGCGGTGTGCGCTGAAATAAAGTACGGCTGGCCGTGCTCTTTGTCCAGCGCAGCGCAGTCACCTCCCGCTGGCCAATAAAACTTCTTGAAATGTCACTATGTGACACAGAGGCGTAGCTAGGGGGGTACATATGTACACAAGGTACAGGGGCGCAAAAATGAGGCTTACAACCAGGGGCGTATTTGCCGCGAGGCAAACAAGGCGTTTGCCTAGGGCCGCACTTTTTAGGGGGGGGGGAGCGGCGTGGTGCCGCCGCCCCTCCTCTTCCAACGGAAGGGACACTTAGTACAGGGACGGGCAGCGGGCTGCTGTGTCTTACCTGGCTCCGTGTCCCAGTCCCAAGACGATCCAGTCCAGGAGGCGCTGCTGGAGGAGGGGTAGAGAGGTCCGCAGGTCCGGTGTCTTCTTTTCCCTGGACGCGATGTGTGGGCGGGATGACATGCCGCCCCTGTAATCTGGCCACACCCTCGGGATCACTGGACAGCCTATGGCCGCTTGTACCTCCCCTGTGCTTGCGTGGTTTTCCTCCCAAACACATACCTTGCGTTGGTGGTGCAGTGGTGAGCATAGCTGCCTATCCAGCAGCTGACCCGGGTTCGATTCCTGGCCAACGCAATTTTCAAGATGGCTGCCTCGCCTGCGAAGTGCTTTTAGTCCCCAGGGAGAGAAGTGCTATACAAATGAAATGTTGAGGATATATTAGCGAAGGAATAAAATTTAAACCAAAACTAATGAAGCAAATGTGTTGTATGATTGTATGTTCTTAAACACTTCTGAATAATTTATTTCTTGCGCAAGGATATTATTTTGTATTTTCATTTTCAGCCAGTAGGTGGAGCACTCGGATCCTTTTCAGGTATTTTTTTCGGCTATCCTTAGCAATGTGGATGAAAAAAAAAGCCTGCTGCTTACTGTATACATCGCTCAATAGCTCTCTCTGACACTAGCAGGGGTGGACTGACAATTCATGGGGCCCCCGGGCAATAGGGGATCATGGGGCCCCTGTGTCCTTGCCCAAACTCAAGAAGCCTATGAAAAAGGTATCAGAGGCATCTCATGGGGCCCCCTACTGACCCCGGGCCCTCGGGCAGTGCCTGAGTTTCCAAATGGTCAGTCCGCCTTTGGACACTAGTCATTCATGTCATCCTTACACTAATGGCCCCTTCCTGTTCCAACAAGACATTTTGGACAATTTCATGCTCCCAACTTTGTGGGAGGAGTTTGGGGATGGCCCCTTCCTGTTCCAACATGACTGCGCACCAGTGCACAAAGCAAGGTCCATAAAGACATGGAGGAGCCAGTTTGGGGTGGAGGAACTTGACTGTCCTGCACAGAGTCCTGACCTCAACCCCATAGAACACCTTTGGGATGAATTAGAGTGGAGACTGTGAGCCAGGCCTCCTCCCCCGACATCAGTGCCTGACCTGACAAATGTGCTTCTGGAAGAATGGTCCAACCTTCCCATAGACACCCTCCTAAACCTTGTGGACGGCCTTCCCAGAAGAGGTGAAGCTGTTATAGCTGCAAAGGGCGGGGCCAACTCAATATTGAACCCTACGGACTAAGACTGGGGGGCCATTAAAGGTCATGTGCGTGGAAAGGGCGGGGCCAACTCAATATTGAACCCTATGGACTAAGACTGGGAGGCCATTACAGGTCATATGCAGGGGGAAAGGGCGGGGCCAACTCAATATTGAACCCTACGGACTAAGACTGGGAGGCCATTACAGGTCATATGCAGGGGGAAAGGGCGGGGCCAACTCAATATTGAACCCTACGGACTAAGACTGGGAGGCCATTACAGGTCATATGCAGGGGGAAAGGGCGGCGCCAACTCAATATTGAACCCTACGGACTAAGACTGGGAGGCCATTACAGGTCATGTGCGGGGGAAAGGGCGGGGCCAACTCAATATTGAACCCTACGGACTAAGACTGGGAGGCCATTACAGGTCATATGCAGGGGGAAAGGGCGGGGCCAACTCAATATTGAACCCTACGGACTAAGACGGGGGGCCATTAAAGGTCATGTGCGTGGAAAGGCCGGCAACACAATACTTTTGGCAATATTCGTATGTATTAGATCTCCACGATCTCTACTACACTTGGGACAAGCTGGATCCCACAAAAGTCCCATCTCAAACAATTTAACTGGAATACAATTTGGCGGGATATGGCGGTGGGCAGTGATTAGGGTGTAGGTATTGCGTATGGCGGTGATCAGGATATTGGTATGGTGGTGTTTTTCTGCGCACTAGGAAAGGTGACAGGGACTGGCTGCATTGTTTATTGTCTCTACACTGGAGCAGTGATCAGGGACACTGGGGTGGCTGGCACTGTAGTCTCTGAGTGGACATGCACTGTGAGATGCTGCTGTACACTCACAGGCTGCAGCGTCGCTTGTCTCTGCTCTCACAGCCAGAACAGAGAGAAGAGATCTTTACTTTCACTGTTCACCTTTCAGTATATGGTCAGTTTTACAAAAGACATAAAATTAGCATTTTTCTCACCTACTACTGGTACAGGGCAAGGGAAGGACAGAGGAATAGAAAACAAACTTGTTATACTTACCTGCTGTGTGCAGTGATTTTGCACACAGCAGCCCGGATCCTCCTCTTTTTGGGTCCCACGCAGGCTCTCCTGGCCCCTCCTACCTGTCGCGTGCCCCCACAGCAAGCAGCTTGCTATGGGGGTACCCACTGCTGTGTGTCCATTCACACACGGAACCTCGGCTCGGCCCCCTCTCTCTTTTCATTGGCTCACTGGCTGTGACTGACAGCAGTGGGAGCCAATGGGTCCCGCTTCTGTCTCAGTCAATGAGAAGAGGGAGTCCTGGGATAGCTGAGACTCCAGTGAACGTCGCTGGATCAAGAGGGGGCTTAGGTGAGTATTGGGGGGGGTGCTGTACAGATTTTTTACCTTCATGCATAGAATGCATGCAACAGCACAATGGCAGCTGAAGGCATCCAGTGCATCCTTGCATCAGATTCAATCAACTGTACAAATACAGGACAACCCCCCCCCCAGCCTAAACTAGCCATTGCAGCAAGGTGCACATGGAAGGGCAATGTACATCACAAAGGATTTCCCAGCACACTTATCAGCCAGCCTGCAAAAAAAAAAAAAAAAATTGACCCCATCTAACAATTCACGTTAAAAACAGAGGGTTTTGTTTGCACACATTTGCAAATGTATGCGTAAGCCGCAGTGCCAACGTCAAGGCTCCTCTGTGTACTGCGGTCCTAACTCTATAGTTTTTAGAGTGTCCAAGTTGGAGCACATATAGCAGTGGGTTGATAAGGGCAGGTTTGTCAGGAGGGAGCCCACCCCTCCTTAACCACTTCCCGACCGGCCGTTGTATATAAACGGCCGGACGGTGGCAGTGCAGGGTCGGGTGGCCGTTTTTAAACGGCCGCCCGCATCCGAGGCTCGTGCGCGGCTCCTAGAGCGCGCACCCGCGTGCCCGGTGATCGCCGTGTCCCTCGGATACCGGCGATCACCTGACGTGGTACAGGACCGTACTGTACCATGTGACCGATGTGTCCAATAAGGACACAGTCCTAATGTAAATAGAAGCCGCATGGTGCGGCTTCCGCCCCCTTGACCGCGCACGCGCGTGCCCACAGATCGCCGGGTCCCTCAGATACAGGGGATCAGGTAACATGGTACAGGACCAATGAAATCGTCCTGTACCATGTGACCAATTATAACTGTAAACAGAAGCCGCATGGTGCGGCTTCCGGCTCTTTCTCCTCACACGGAGTTCTGTCTGTGAGAGAAGGAGCCGGATTAGAAGAGTAAGAGCAAGCCTGATTGCAAGTGTCCCTAATTGTCCCTGATCACAGTGTCCCTGATCACTGTCCCTGACTGTCTGTCCCTGATCACAAGTGTCCCTGACTGTCCCTGACCACAAGTGTCCCTGACTGTCTGTCCCTGACCACAAGTGTCCCTGATTGTCTGTCCCTGATCACAAGTGTCCTTGACTGTCCCTGACCACAAGTGTCCCTGATCAAAAGTGTCCCTGATCAAAAGTGTCCCTGATCAAAAGTGTCCCTGATCAAAAGTGTCCCTGATCAAAAGTGTCCCTGATTGTCAGTGGCCAGTGTCCCTGATCGCCAGTGTCCCTGATCGCCAGTGTCCCTGATCGCCAGTGTCCCTGATCGCCAGTGTCCCTGATCGTCAGTGTCTCTGATCGCCAGTGTCCCTGATCGCCAGTGTCTCTGATCGCCAGTGTCCCTGATCGTCAGTGTCCCTGATCGTCAGTGTCCCTGATCGCCAGTGTCCCTGATCGCCAGTGTCTCTGATCGCCAGTGTCCCTGATCGCCAGTGTCCCTGATCGCCAGTGTCCCTGATCACAAGTGTCCCTGATCGTCAGTGTCCCTGATCGTCAGTGTCTCTGATCACAAGTGTCCCTGATCGTCTGTGTCCCTGATCACAAGTGTCCCTGATCAGAAGTGTCTCTGATCACAAGTGTCCCTGATCGTCAGTGTCCCTGATCACAAGTGTCCCTGATCAGAAGTGTCTCTGATCACAAGTGTCCCTGATCGTCAGTGTCTCTGATCGTCAGTGTCCCTGATCACAAGCGTCCCTGATCACAAGTATCCCTGATCGTCAGTGTCCCTGATCACAAGTGTCCTTGATCGTCAGTGTCTCTGATCACAAGTGTCCCTGATCGTCAGTGTCCCTGATCGTCAGTGTCCCTGATCACAAGTGTCCCTGATCACAAGTGTCCCTGATCACAAGTGTCCCTGATCACAAGTGTCCCTGATCGTCAGTGTCTCTGATCGTCAGTGTCTCTGATCACAAGTGTTCCTGATCGTCAGTGTCTCTGATCGTCAGCGTCCCTGATCACAAGTGTCCCTGATCACAAGTGTCCCTGATCACAAGTGTCCCTGATCACAAGTGTCCCTGATCGTCAGTGTCTCTGATCGTCAGTGTCCCTGATCACAAGCGTCCCTGATCACAAGTATCCCTGATCGTCAGTGTCCCTGATCACAAGTGTCCTTGATCGTCAGTGTCTCTGATCACAAGTGTCCCTGATCGTCAGTGTCCCTGATCGTCAGTGTCCCTGATCACAAGTGTCCCTGATCACAAGTGTCCCTGATCACAAGTGTCCCTGATCACAAGTGTCCCTGATCACAAGTGTCCCTGATCGTCAGTGTCTCTGATCGTCAGTGTCTCTGATCACAAGTGTTCCTGATCGTCAGTGTCTCTGATCGTCAGCGTCCCTGATCACAAGTGTCCCTGATCACAAGTGTCCCTGATCACAAGTGTCCCTGATCACAAGTGTCCCTGATCGTCAGTGTCTCTGATCGTCAGTGTCCCTGATCACAAGCGTCCCTGATCACAAGTATCCCTGATCGTCAGTGTCCCTGATCACAAGTGTCCTTGATCGTCAGTGTCTCTGATCACAAGTGTCCCTGATCGTCAGTGTCCCTGATCGTCAGTGTCCCTGATCACAAGTGTCCCTGATCACAAGTGTCCCTGATCACAAGTGTCCCTGATCGTCAGTGTCTCTGATCGTCAGTGTCTCTGATCACAAGTGTTCCTGATCGTCAGTGTCTCTGATCGTCAGCGTCCCTGATCACAAGTGTCCCTGATCACAAGTGTCCCTGATCACAAGTGTCCCTGATCACAAGTGTCCCTGATCGTCAGTGTCTCTGATCACAAGTGTTCCTGATCGTCAGTGTCTCTGATCGTCAGCGTCCCTGATCACAAGTGTCCTTGATCGTCAGTGTCCTTGATAGTCAGTGTCCTTGATAGTCAGTGTCCCTGATTGTCAGTGTCCCTGATTGTCAGTGTCCCTGATCGCCAGTGTCCCTGATCGCCACACAGCGGCCCAGCTGTGTCCCTGGTCACTGCATAGCGTCCCAGTGTCCCTGATCTCCACACCAGCAGGTCTTGATCACCTCCACACTACCATATCCTGATCATCATACCACCAAGTCTTGATCACCGCCACACCTGCAGGTCCCAATCACAGCTATACCAGCGGGTCCTGATCGCCGCCACACTAACAGATCCTGATCACAGCCATACCAGCAGGTCCTGATCACCACCCCAGCAGATCCTGATCACCACCAAACTAGTGGGTCCTGATCCCCGCCATACCAGCGGGTTCTGATCGCCGCCACATCATTGGATCCTGATCGCTGCTAAACCCACGGGTCCTGATCACCACCATACCAGTCCTGATCACCTGAGAGCCATTACAGCAAACTGTGAGTACTTTTTAGTCTTTGCACACAGTTTACACACACACTCACAAAACATTGCCTGCCAGCTCACGGTATCTCTGATCTTTGCCCAACAGCATCTTGTGTAAACCAACCGCAGACAGCCATCTGTCCCTCACTACAGTAACATCAGACCACTGTACACCAGCACCATCATCCTGATCACCGCCATTCCAGTAGTTCCTGATCACAGTGCCAAAAATATGGCCAAAAGATTATATTCAAGCGAGGAGGCATTTCAAATTCTGAGTATGACAGATGAGAGTGACGGAGAGCTCTCACTGTCAGACTCAGATTCTGTATATGAACCAGTACACAGCAGCGGTTCACTCTCTGAATCAGAAGAAGGTGTTCCAACAAAAAGATTGAGGAGCTCCAAGGACCAGCAAGCAACCACCAGCAGCTCAATACCTTCCTCTGACATGGCTAGTACCAGCAGTGTAAGTGCAAGTACTAGTACTCGGGTGTCACGTCAGCAACCAAGGGTCCATACTGCTGTCCCAGATGCACTTTTAAACCCTGTGTGGCTACCTACAGGATCACGAGCACCTATAATTCCCCCATTCATAGCCCAATCAGGCATTCAGGTAGAAACTCAAAATTTTACAGCCATTGATTTTTTCCATTTATTTTTCACTGAAGATTTTTTGAATTCAGTTGTGCACCAATGCAATCTTTTTGCCCAGCAATTTATCACCCAAAATCCCAACTCCTTTTATGCCCGTCCATTTGAGTGGAAATGCCTCACAGTTGAAGAATTTAAAGTGTTTCTCGGCCTTGCATTTAATATGGGACTAACAAAAAAAAATGAATTACATGCTTATTGGTCAACAAATCCCATTCATCACATGCCGCTCTTTTCTGCCACTATGTCCAGGACCCGCTATAGAACAATAATGCACTTTCTACATTTCAACGATAATTCCATGTGCCCCCCCAGAGATCACCCCAAGTATGACAAACTTTATAAAATTCGGCCACTGATCAATTATTTCAACCAAAGATTTTCAGAAATATATTGTCCTGAAAAAAACATCTGTGTCGATGAATCCCTAATCCATTTCACTGGGAGGCTGATCATAAAACAGTACATTCCAAGCAAACGGGCCAGATATGGTGTGAAAATGAACAAACTCTGCGAAAGGTCCACAGGATACGTGCACAAGTTCCGTATCTACGAAGGAAAGGACAGTCAGCTAGAGCCCCCTGAATGCCCAGCTTATATGGGGATTAGTGGAAAAATTGTCTGGGACCTGGTATACCCCCTCTTCAATCAGGGGTACCATCTTTACGTGGACAATTTCTACACAAGTCTGCTCCTTTTCCGCCACCTTTATCTCAAGGACATTGTAGCCTGTGGCACAGCTCGACCCAATCGGAAGGGCTTTCCACAACAATTGGTTGCCACCAAGCTAAACAGGGGGGAGTCAGCTAGCTTGCAAAATGAAGAAATCCTGGCCCTTAAGTGGCGAGACAAACGGGATGTGTATGTCCTTTCATCTATCCATAACAGCAGCTCATTGGAAATTCAAGGAAGACGCGGTACCATCCGAAAACCTCAATGCATACACGAATACAACCTGTTCATGGGGGGAGTAGATTTAAATGATCAAATGCTACAGCCCTACATACCCAACAGAAGATCAATCTACTGGTATAAAAAAGTATCCTTCTACCTTTTACATATGGCCCTGTACAATTCCTACATCGTTTACCAGAAGTCCACACAAAGACCTGTCACCTTCTTACAATATCAGGAAGAGATTATCACATCCCTCATCTATCAAGGAAGACCCGTACATGAACAAATTCGCTCTGATGCAGTGAGCAGATTGCATGAAAGACATTTCCCCAATATCATCCCTACTACCCAAGCAGACCGCCATCCTCAAAAAAAATGTCGTGTATGCTCCAAACATAGAATTCGACGTGACACCCGATACTATTGTCCCCAGTGTCCCTCAAAGCCTGGTCTCTGTATAGGAGATTGCTTCCGTATCTACCATACCGCACTACATTATTAGTGAAGTATGGTGAAGATATTTCTGTTTGTCCTCCTACCTGCTATTTCCCTGCCACGTTTCTGCCTGTATTCATTTTCCTGCTTTCCATCTGAACTGACCTCGGCCTGTTAATCGACCATGCCTCTGCCTGCTGCCTGAATTGACCTCAGCCTGTTAATCGACCATGCCTCTGCCTGCTGCCTGAACTGACCTCAGCCTGTTAATCGATTCTGCCTCTGCCTGAACTGACCTCAGCCTGTTAATCGATTCTGCCTCTGCCTGCTGCCTGAACTGACCTCAGCCTGTTAAATCGACCATGCCTCTGCCTGCTGCCTGAACTGACCTCAGCCTGTTAAATCGACCATGCCTCTGCCTGCTGCCTGAACTGACCTCAGCCTGTTAATCGATTCTGCCTCTGCTTGCTGCCTGAACTGACCTTGGCCTGTTAAATCGACCATGCCTCTGCCTGCTGCCTGAACTGACCTCGGCCTGTTAATCAACCATGTTTTCTGCCTGCCTCCTGGACTGATCTTTTTCCCTCCCACTTTAGTAGTGGGATTCAAGACAACACAGGGGTCTCACTTATGTGAGGGGATCCAGAGTAGTGTTTCCAAGCAGAGAAAACTTTTTTGTTTTCTTTGGGTTTTGTAATTCCCGGATCAGGGTCTGGAGACCAGAGGCTTCGAAGAGATTTGGGTGGGACGAAGCCTCTACCCCTTTGTCCAGTCTTACCTAACCAAGGCCCTAAGCTTTATGTTTCTGCCTGGACCAATCCTTTGATCACGTCTCTGCTTGCTGTCTGTATCGACTGTGGCCTTTTTATGGACCATGTTCCTGTCTTCTTCCTGGACCACTGCTTTGCCTGTTTGCTCACCACGTCTATGCATGACATCGGTACTGACCCATCTGCACATCCCACTGGCTACCTTCCTGCGAGACACTGGTGCCCCCATCCTCTATAGACAACTGCACTGAAACCACAGGTACTCTTTGGTTTATCTTTTGTTTAATTTCTTGGTGAGTGAACATAGTGCTATGTGGGCAGCCACGTACCAGTAGATTGAGCTTTTAGGAACAGGCTGTAGGTGAAGCTACACTATGCTTTATGCTATGTTTATTTGCAAAATTTAGTAACATTGCGTTAAAAAAAATAGATAAATTTCCACATTTTCTGAAAATTTGTGTAAAAAATTAAGTCTTCAGAAGACTCGGCTGCTCCAGGACCTCCAAAATGGCATTAGGTAGTCAAGAAATCAGATGTGTCATTTTTTCCCCTAGAACTCCAAAAGGTGCTTATTGGATGTGGAGCCCCCCTATGTGGCCAGACTGTGAAAAAGTCTCACACATTTGGTATCGCCATATTCAGGAAGAGTTATAGAATGTGTTTTGGGGTGTAATTTTAAGTATGCCTATGTTGTATAATAGAAATATCTCATAGATTGACAACTTTGCGTAAAAAAAAAAATTTTCATTTTCTTTTCACATTTTCCAAAAACTTTTGGCAAAAAATGCAGTCTTCAGAAGACTCCACATGACTCTTAAAATATACCTTGGAGTGTTTGCTTTCCAAAATGGGGTCATTTTGTGGGTAATTCCATTGTCCTGATGCTCCAGGACCTCCAAAATGGCATTAGGTAGTCAAGAAATTAGATGTGTCATTTTTTCCCCTAGAACTCCAAAAGGTGCTTATTGGATGTGGAGCCCCCCTATGTGGCCAGACGGTGAAAAAGTCTCACACATTTGGTATCGCCATATTCAGAAAGAGTTATAGAATGTGTTTTGGGGTGTAATTTTAAGTATGCCTATGTTGTATAATAGAAATATCTCATAGATTGACAACTTTGCGTAAAAAAAAAAACATTTTCATCTTCTTTTCACATTTTCCAAAAACGTTTGGCAAAAAATGAAGTCTTCAGAAGACTCCCCATGCCTCTTAAAACATACCTTGGGGTGTTTTCATTCCAAAATGGGGTCATTTTGTGGGTAATTCCTTTGTCCTGGTGCTCCAGGACCTCCAAAACTGTGATAGACAGTCAAGAAATTAGATGTGTAATTTTTGCCCCTAGAACGCCTAAGGGTGCTTATTGGATGTGGGGCCCTTCTATGTGGCTAGGCTGTGAAAAAGTTTCACACATTTGGTATCACCATACTCAGGAAGAGTAGCAGAATGTGTTTTGGGGTGTAACTGCAAGTATGCCTATGCCGTGTGAGAGAAAGAACTTGTTAAAATGACAACTTTGTGAAAAAAAAATTAAAATTATTTACTTTTATCATTTCCCCTTAAAAAATTGGCAAAAAATTACAACTTCAAAAAACTCTCCTTGCCTCTCATTAAATACCTCAGACTGTCTACTTTCCAAAAAGGGGTCATTTGGGGGGTATTTGTATTATCCTGCTATTTTAGGGCCCTGAGAAACTATATAGGTAGTCAGTACATCAGGATTGATACATTTTCAAATATATCAAATATATATACCGTGGTCTGTGGACTCTATAACTTTAATACAGACTAAATAATACACACTGATTTGGGTTATTTCTACCAAACAAAGGTAGCACAATGGATTTTGGCCTAAATTAATGAAGAAAGTATATTTATTTGCAAAATCTAGTAACAAAAACGAAGAAAAACATGTTTATTTTCAAAATTTTCAGTCTTTTTCCACTTTTCTAGAAAAAAATAAAACCCCCAGTGGTGATTAAATACCACCAAATGAAAGCTCTATTTGTGTGAAAAAAATGATAAAAATTTCATTTGGATACAGTGTCGTATGCCTGAGTAACTGGCATTCACAATGTGAGAGCACTGAAAGCTGAAAATTAGCCTGGTCAGGAAGGGGGTAAAAGTGTCCGGTCTGGAAGTGGTTAAAGTGTTAACCCCTTCCTGTCCGGACACTTTCCCCCCCTTCCAGTCCGGACACTTTCCCCCCTTCCAGTCCGGACACTTTCCCCCCCCTTCCTGTCCGGACACTTTCCCCCCCTCCCAGTCCGGACACTTTCCCCCCCTTCCAGTCCGGACACTTTCCCCCCCTTCCAGTCCGGACACTTTCCCCCCCTTCCAGTCCGGACGCTTTCACCCCCCTTCCAGTCCGGACGCTTTCACCCCCTTCCAGTCCGGACGCTTTCACCCCCCTTCCAGTCCGGATGCTTTCACCCCCCTTCCAGTCCGGACACTTTCACCCCCTTCCAGTCCGGACACTTTCACCCCCTTCCAGTCCGGACACTTTCCCCCCCTTCCAGTCCGGACACTTTCCCCCCCTTCCAGTCCGGACACTTTTACCCCCTTCCAGTCCGGACGCTTTCACCCCCCTTCCAGTCCGGACGCTTTCCCCCCCTTCCATTCCGGACACTTTCCCCCCCTTCCAGTCCGGACACTTTCCCCCCCTTCCATTCCGGACACTTTCCCCCCCTTCCAGTCCGGACACTTTCCCCCCTTTCCATTCCGGACACTTTCCCCCCCTTCCTGTCTAGGGCAATTTTCAGCTTTTAGCGCTATCACACTTTGAATGACAATTGCGCAGTGTTAGATTTTTAGACACATATAATACTGCTTCTAGTGTCTTGAGGCGATTATGAATGAAAGAGCCATTGTAATAAAAAATGAAGTGTGATTTTATTCTATCACACAATGGAGTCCAATAAACAATGTAAAGCGTATTATGAACAGTTCCATGTAGATGAAACTACTGTAAAACTGACAAGCGAAAGTTCAAAGAAAAAGTCACCATTATCTGTCATGGCTGTTCGGTCTTTGCCATGTGCTCCATGCTCCATGCTGTCCTTCCAATGACTTTGTAAAGCAGGAGAAGACGGATGTGACTAAATTGTAGCTGGAAGTGATCTCAGTATGCGCCTGTTGCAGCTTCTCAGACGTGTGTATGCAGGAATCATGTAGCTTGTGTGTATCAGAGAGAGTGTGTGTGAGCGTGAGTGTGTCCCTTGTCCGTTCCGATGGTCTTTTATGAGGCAAATGTACGTCATAGTTAGTGATCATAATACCTTCTATGGAAAGTATTACTGCTTAGCAAAGCCAATTCATAAAAGGGAAAGATGCTATACAAATGATGTTCGATGGACAGGAACATATGTATGCTGATGTACCAATGATGTAACCCTTAGCTATATATTTAAAAGATAGTATAGCTTAAGAACATATCAATGTATAATCACTAAACTATATATGTATCAGTGTTAGAGACGTATACTAAATATACACAGAAAATACGTAATGTAATAGTAAGTCACTTCTAATAACCTTGACATAACTACCAAATACTTCTATGCCTAAATATCTCTAAATATAGTCTACTCAACCTTCAACTGGTATATACTATTTCAGCTTAACTTGTATACAGTTGCAAGAAAAAGTATGTGAACCCCTTGGGATTACGTGGAGTTTTGCATGAATTGGGCATAAAATGTGCTCTGAACGTCATCTAAGTCACAACAATAGAAGAACACAGTCTGCTGAACATAATACTACACAAACATTAGATGTTGCCATGGTTTAATTGCACATAACATGTAAACATTCACAGTGCAGGGAGGGAAAAGTATGTGAACCTTTGGACTTAATAACTGGTTGACCCTCCTTTGGCAGCAATAACCTCAACCAAACGTTTCCTGTAGTTGCAGATCAGACCTGCACAACGATCTGGAGTCATTTTGGACCACTCCTCTTCACAAAACTGTTTCAGTGTAGCAATATTCTTGGGATGTCTGGTGTGAATCGCTCTTTTAAGGTCATGCCACAGCATTTCAATCGGGTTGAGGTCAGGACTCTGACTGGGACACTCCAGAAGGCGTATTCTGTGCTGTTGCAGCCATTGTTTTGTTGAATGACTTGTATGCTTTGGGTCATTGTCCTGTTGCATCACCCATCCTCTGCGGAGCTTCAGTTGGCAGACAGATGGTCGTACGTTTTCCTGCAAAATGTCTTGATAAACTCTGGAATTCATTTTCCCATCAATGACAACAATCCTTCCAGGCCCTGAGGCAGCAAAGCAGCCCCAAACCATGATGCTCCCTCCGCCATGTTTCACAGTGGGGATGAGGTTTTGATGTTGGTGTGCTGTGCCTTTTTTTCTCCACACATAGTGTTGTGTGTTCATCCCAAACAACTCAATCTTGGTTTCATCTGTCCACAGTATATTTTGCCAGTAGTGCTGTGGAACATCCAGGTGCTCTTTTGCAAACTTCAAACGTGCTGCAATATTCTTTTTGGACAGCAATGGCTTCCTCCGTGGTGTCCTCCCATGTACTCCATTCTTGTTTAATGTTTTCCTGATTGTAGATGTGTCAACAAAAATGTTAGCATGTGCCAGAGATTTCTGTAGGTCTTTAGCTGACACTCTGGGATTCTTCTTTACCTCATGCAGCATTCTGTGCTGTGCTCTTGCAGTCATTTTTACAGGACGACCACGCCTAGGGAGAGTAGCAACAGTGCTAAACTTTCTCCATTGTAGACAGTCTGTCTTACCATGGACACATGAACCTCAAGGCTTTTGGAGATACTTTTGTAACCCTTTCCAGCTTCATGCAAGTCAACAATTCTTGATCGTAGGTCTTCTGAGAGCTCTTTTCTGAGAGGCATGGTTCACATCAGACAGTGCTTCTTGAAACCAGTAAACCCAAAACAGGTGTGTGTTTTTTAAGGGCAGGACAGCTGTCAGCAACACATCCAATATCAACACACTGATTGGAGTCAAGGTTGGCTCACTCCTGGCTCCAATTAGCTCTGGGAGAAGTCATTAAGCCAGGGCCTCACATACTTTTTCCTCCCTGCACTGTGAATGTTTACATGTTATGTGCAATTAAACCATGGCAACATCTAATGTTTGTGTAGTATTATGTTCAGCAGACTGTGTTCTTCTATTGTTGTGACTTAGATGACATTCAGAGCACATTTTATGCCCAATTCATGCAAAACTCCACGTAATCCCAAGGGGTTCACATACTTTTTCTTGCAACTGTATCTTTTGGTCTCAGCTATAATTGAAGAATAGTAAATACTACCATTTGTCAAAGACCATTCACACATATTAATATTAATTATGACTAATCATAAAAACCAAATATTTTGCAAGCTTGCCATTAATATAAGTGCCGAATCATAATTTAGATTTAACACGCGGTCATGCAACACTGTACCCAAATGAATTTTTTACCATTTTTTTGAGACAGATAAAGCTTTATTTTGGTGGTATTTATTCACCACTGGGATTTGTATTTTTTTTGCTATGTAAATGAAATGTCCAAAAATTTTGAAAAAAAGTGTTTTTTTTTATAAAATTTTGCAAATAAATAATATTTCATCATAAATCTTAGCCAAAATTTATTCCGTTATCTTTTTAGTAAAAAAAAAAAAAAAAATCCAAATTAGTTTAGAAGCAAAAATTATAATTTTTAAACATTTTTTTTAAAATTTTTTATTTTATTTTTTTATATTATTTTTTTTACATACTGTCACCCTGGCAGTACAGTGTCACCATGGTGACACTGTACTACTTGTGGGGGGTGATGAAGATTTTTTTTTTTTTTTTTTTACACTGATTGCTTTTACACCCATATAGGATGTAAAAGCAATCATTTCTCCTTCTCTCTGTCTGCATTCTTGCACTCATTGAAAAGTACTGAGTGAGCTGTGATTGGTCACAGCTTGTCACATGGTACAATGCTTTTGTGAATAGCCTTGTACCATGTGACCTCTGTGATCATTCACAGATTTCACATGTAGTAAGCAATGATGTCAGAAGTGACATCTTGCTTACTACTTTGCATGTGATCACTGATTGGCCAATCAGTGATCACATGATCGGGACCTCACACAGAGGTCCCGTCCGACGATCGGTGTTTCACACAGCGGGCACCGGATCGCGGTGCTACGCGCTCCCAGGGAGCGAGCACAAGCAGGGTGCGGGGAGGCCGTTTATAGACGGCCACCCGACCCTGCAGTGCCACCGTCCGGCCGTTTATATACAACGGCCGGACGGGTGGTGGTTAATAAAGTAAAAAAGAAAAAAAAGAAAAAATTTAAATAACAAACATGTTATACTCACCTGCTCTGTAATGCTTTTGCATAGAGCGGCCTTGTTCCTGGGTCCAACTGAGGCACTTCTGGATCCTCCTCTTCTTTGTGTGTCCCCATAGCAAACCATTTGCTATGGAGGCACACAGTGTCTGCACGCTCCCAAGCTGCGCTCCATAGACTTACACAGCGGGACTTAGCCCCCCACCACCACCACCACTTTCTCCTCACTGCATTTGATTGACAGCAGCATTGGCTCCCGCTGCTGCTCGAGTGCTGTGTGAAGAGGAAGAGAGGGGAGAAGAGATGCAGCCGTGCACAGTGCTGGATCTCTTCTCCCCTCTGTCCTCCCCTTGCCCTGTGTGAATGGGAAGAGAGGGATAGAAAACATTTTTTTTACCTTAAGGCCACTTTTACACTGACGGTCCGATTGGGTCAGTCTTTCAGGCGGGCCCGATTGGACCATCCATAGCTCTCTATGGACCAGCTGGTATCGTCAGACATGTGTCCGCTGACACCCGCCGGCATCTGATCAGATCCTGTATGCTAAAAACAGACAGATGGAGATCTGTTCTCCATGCGTATGGAGGATCGGATGACAGTCGGGTGGAAACAGACAGGCGCCCCATAGAAAACAGCGGGCTGTGTCTCTGTCTGCTCTGCATCAGCAGAGCAGACACCGACCTGTCATCCTCTTGCTCAGCGGGGATCAGTGCAGAGATCCCCCCGCTAAGCAAGCGGGTCCGCCCCGTCTGAAAGGGGCCTAAAGCAAGAAATGCATTATGGTAAAAAATCGGTTTTTAACGTTTTTACACAGACGCACGGGACGCCCAGCAAGAGCACAATGGCAGCCGAAGGCATATAGTGTGTCCTTGCATCAGATTCAACCAACTGTACAAAAAAGTGACAACCACCCCATAACTAGCCAGTGCAGCAAGGTGCACATGGAAGGGCAATGTACATCACAAAAGGATTTCCCAGCACACTTACCAGCCAGCCTGCAAATAAAAAAAAAAATTATCAAAAATAATTGACCCCGTCTAACAATTCACATTAAAAACAGAGGGTTTTGTTTGCACACATTTGCAAATATATTTCCACATGAACTCACAAGAAAAATATCTCTTCACACACACACTATATATATTTTACACACATAGATATACGCTGTATGTTGAAATGCATTTGTTACAAATTATCTGAAAAATATTTGTAAAAATACATTTTCAAATAGACTGTATGTCTTTAAAAATACATTTAATCTACATTTTTGGAATGTATTTACAAATATATGTTAAAATGATGTTAAAAAAAATCTGAAGAATATGTTTAAAAAATATATATATATATATTTTTCATTTATTTTGTAATATATAAAAAAAGCGTTTCAACATGCAGTGTGTATAGATTTTGAAATATAGTCAGGTCCATAAATATTGGGACATCGACACAATTCTAACATTTTTGGCTCTATACACCACCACAATGGATTTGAAATGAAACGAACAAGATGTGCTTTAACTGCAGACTGTCAGCTTTAATTTGAGGGTATTTACATCCAAATCAGGTGAACGGTGTAGGAATTACAACAGTTTGCAAATGTGCCTCCCACTTGTTAAGGGACCAAAAGTAATGGGACAATTGGCTTCTCAGCTGTTCCATGGCCAGGTGTGTGTTATTCCCTCATTATCCCAATTACAATGAGCAGATAAAAGGTCCAGAGTTCATTTCAAGTGTGCTATTTGCATTTGGAATCTGTTGCTGTCAACTCTCAAGATGAGATCCAAAGAGCTGTCACTATCAGTGAAGCCATCATTAGGCTGAAAAAACAAAACAAAGCCATCAGAGAGATAGCAAAAACATTAGGCGTGGCCAAAACAACTGTTTGGAACATTCTTAAAAAGAAGGAACGCACCGGTGAGCTCAGCAACACCAAAAGACCCGGAAGACCACGGAAAACAACTGTGGTGGATGACCGAAGAATTCTTTCCCTGGTGAAGAAAACACCCTTCACAACAGTTGGCCAGATCAAGAACACTCTCCAGGAGGTAGGTGTATGTGTGTCAAAGTCACCAATCAAGAGAAGACTTCACCAGAGTGAATACAGAGGGTTCACCACAAGATGGAAACCATCGGTGAGCCTCAAAAACAGGAAGGCCAGATTAGAGTTTGCCAAACGACATGTAAAAAAGCCTTCACAGTTCTGGAACAACATCCTATGGACAGATGAGACCGACATCAACTTGTACCAGAGTGATGGGAAGAGAAGAGGATGGAGAAGGAACTGCTCATGATCCTAAGCATACCACCTCATCAGTGATCATGGTGGTGGTAGTGTCATGGCGTGGGCATGTATGGCTGCCAATGGAACTGCTTCTCTTGTATTTATTGATGATGTGACTGCTGACAGAAGCAGCCGGATGAATTGTGAAGTGTTTCGGGAATATTATCGGCTCATATTCAGCCAAATGCTTCACAACTCATTGGACGCTTCACAGTGCAGATGGACAATGACCCAAAGCAGACTGCAAAAGACACCAAAGAGTTTATTAAGGGAAAGAAGTGGAATGTTCTGCAATGGCCAAGTCCATCACCTGACCTGAATCCGATTGAGCATTTCACTTGCTGAAGACAAAACTGAAGGGAAAATGCCCCAAGAACAAGCAGGAACTGAAGACAGTTGCAGTAGAGGCCTGGCAGAGCATCACCAGGGATGACACCCAGCGTCTGGTGATGTCTATGCGTTCCACACTTCAGGCTGTAATTGACTGCAAAGGATTTGCAACCAAATATTAAAAAGTGACAGTTTGATTTATGATTATTATTAGAGATGAGTGAAGAAATGAAAAATTCGATTCGACTGATTCGGCGAATTCGTGGACAATATTCGATTCGAGTCGAATAAATTCGCTGTGAATTTAACTTAAAAAAGGGTGTTTCTAGGCTTCAGAGAGACTTAATATTAGTGCAGAACACTGTACCTTTAATTTAAATGCCCTTGGAGTCTGCTGGGGAAGAGAAATAATACTGTCTGTCAGTATGACATGCAGATGAGTGCCGTCGATCTTAGAATCACCGCACACTTCACTCCTTTGGCCAGTCACGGGGCCAAAACCAGTGTTTGGAGCCACAGTGTGGCGGTGGAGGCAGCAGCAATGGGAGGCCATACAGCAACCTATGACAAAATGGAAACCAGCAGGAGCGTGAGGAGACCTGAAAGTGGCACATGGCAGAGTGGGAGCAATGGGAGGCGGTACAGGGACCCAGGTCACACTGTGGGCCCAGCAGCAGCGTGACCAGGCGGTACGGGGGCCCATGGCCGATATGGGGCTTGGTGGCACCTATGGAAGGCCTGTAATCTGCCAGCAACCTATGACAAAATGGACAACCGCAGGAGTGTGAGGAGATTTCAAAGTGGCACATGGCAGAGTGGAAGCAATGGGAGGCCGTACAGGGACCCAGGTCACACTGTGGGCTCAGCAGCAGCGTGACCAGGAGGTACGGGGGCCCATGGTCGATATGGGGCCTGGCGGCACCTATGGAAGGCCGCTAATCTGCCAGCAACCTATGACAAAATGGAAAACCGCAGGAGTGTAAGGAGACCTCAAAGTGGCACATGGCAGAGTGGAAGCAATGGGAGGCCGTACAGGGACCCAGGTCACACTGTGGGACCAGCAGCAGCGTGACCAGGAGGTACGGGGGCCCATGGCCGATATGGGGCCTGGCGGCACCTATGGAAGGCCGCTAATCTGCCAGCAACCTATGACAAAATGGAAAACCGCAGGAGTGTAAGGAGACCTCAAAGTGGCACATGGCAGAGTGGAAGCAATGGGAGGCCGTACAGGGACCCAGGTCACACTGTGGGACCAGCAGCAGCGTGACCAGGAGGTACGGGGGCCCATGGCCGATATGGGGCCTGGCGTAACCTATGGAAGGCCGCTAATCTGCCAGCACCCTATGACAAAATGGAACCCTGGGCTGGGGCAGGCAGAACCGCCGTATCTTTATCACGTTTTTCACAGGCCACCGAATGGCGACGCTGCATATGCTGACGCAACGCTGTAGTCCCAACATGGGCCCCCTGGCCACGCTTGACTTTCTGGCCACATAGTCGACATACGGCTACGTTTACTTCCTCGGGCGGCTTGACGAAAACTTGCCACACCGCCGAGTAGGAAACTTTGCACCCGCTACTCCTCACTGGCTGACTGCTACTTCCTCCGTGCACACCGGCACCACTACTGGCTGTGGTGGTAGGCTGCAGTGGAGCTGCTGCTCTACTCCGTGGCCGTTTGCCTCCACTGACACAGCTGCGACCCTGCTGCCTCCTGGCAGCAGCAATGGGAGGCCGTACAGGGACCCAGGTCACACTGTGGGCCCAGCAGCAGCGTGACCAGGCGGTACGGGGGCCCATGGCCGATATGGGGCCTGGCGGCACCTATGGGAGGCCGCTAATCTGCCAGCAACCTATGACAAAATGGACAACCGCAGGAGTGTGAGGAGATTTCAAAGAGGTACATGGCAGAGTGGAAGCAATGGGAGGCCGTACAGGGACCCAGGTCACACTGTGGGACCAGCATCAGCGTGAACAGGCGGTACGGGGGCCCATGGCCGATTTGACCTCATTCATCCCATAGTCCTGCCGACTCACGAATAGCGTGGCCTCCTCAAAGGGCCTGAGCAAGCGCAGGTGTCACACATGAGCTGACAATGGCTGACATCTAAGTTACACAGGGAGTACCTTTATCCGCTTTTAACATCAGGAAATCTGTGATGGCCTTTAGCTGTTCGTAAAGGCGGTCTAACATATGTAGGGTTGAATTACACCTTGTTGCAACGTCACAGCATGAGGAGTCGGTACGGGGGCCCATGGCAGATTACATGTCTGGCAGCAGCAATGGGAGGCCCGTAATCTGCCAGCACCCTATGTCAAAAAATTCAACACACCAGCAGTGTGAGGAGACCTGAAAGTGGCACATGGCAGAGTGTGGCGATGGAGACAGCAGCAATGGGAGGCCGTACAGGGACCCATGAGAGACTCTGGACCTAGCAGCAGCATGAGGAGGCGGTATATAGGGGCCTATGGCAGATTAGGGGCCTGGCAGCAGCTATGGGAGGCCCGTAATCTGCCTGCACCCTATGTCAAAAAATTTAACACACCAGCAGTGTGAAGAGACCTGAAAGTGGCACATGGCAGCAGAGTGTGGCGATGGAGACAGCAGCAATGGGAGGCCGTACAGGGACCCATGAGAGACTCTAGACTTGGCAGCAGCATGAGGAGGCGGTATATAGGGGCCCATGGCAGATTAGGGGCCTGGCAGCAGCTATGTGAGGCCCGTAATCTGCCTGCACCCTATGTCAAAAAATTAAACACACCAGCAGTGTGAAGAGACCTGAAAGTGGCACATGGCAGCAGAGTGTGGCGATGGAGACAGCAGCAATGGGAGGCCGTACAGGGACCCATGAGAGACTCTAGACTTGGCAGCAGCATGAGGAGGCGGTATATAGGGGCCCATGGCAGATTAGGGGCCTGGCAGCAGCTATGTGAGGCCCGTAATCTGCCTGCACCCTATGTCAAAAAATTAAACACACCAGCAGTGTGAAGAGACCTGAAAGTGGCACATGGCAGCAGAGTGTGGCGATGGAGACAGCAGCAATGGGAGGCCGTACAGGGACCCATGAGAGACTCTGGACTTGGCAGCAGCATGAGGAGGCGGTATATAGGGGCCCATGGCAGATTAGGGGCCTGGCAGCAGCTATGTGAGGCCCGTTATCTTGCAGCACCCTATGTCAAAAAATTAAACACACCAGCAGTGTGAAGAGACCTGAAAGTGGCACATGGCAGCAGAGTGTGGCGATGGAGACAGCAGCAATGGGAGGCCGTACAGGGACCCATGAGAGACTCTAGACTTGGCAGCAGCATGAGGAGGCGGTATATAGGGGCCCATGGCAGATTAGGGGCCTGGCAGCAGCTATGTGAGGCCCGTAATCTGCCTGCACCCTATGTCAAAAAATTTAACACACCAGCAGTGTGAAGAGACCTGAAAGTGGCACATGGCAGCAGAGTGTGGCGATGGAGACAGCAGCAATGGGAGGCCGTACAGGGACCCATGAGAGACTCTGGACTTGGCAGCAGCATGAGGAGGCGGTAAATAGGGGCCCATGGCAGATTAGGGGCCTGGCAGCAGCTATGTGAGGCCCGTAATCTGCCTGCACCCTATGTCAAAAAATTAAACACACCAGCAGTGTGAAGAGACCTGAAAGTGGCACATGGCAGCAGAGTGTGGCGATGGAGACAGCAGCAATGGGAGGCCGTACAGGGACCCATGAGAGACTCTAGACTTGGCAGCAGCATGAGGAGGCGGTATATAGGGGCGCATGGCAGATTAGGGGCCTGGCAGCAGCTATGTGAGGCCCGTAATCTGCCTGCACCCTATGTCAAAAAATTAAACACACCAGCAGTGTGAAGAGACCTGAAAGTGGCACATGGCAGCAGAGTGTGGCGATGGAGACAGCAGCAATGGGAGGCCGTACAGGGACCCATGAGAGACTCTAGACTTGGCAGCAGCATGAGGAGGCGGTATATAGGGGCCCATGGCAGATTAGGGGCCTGGCAGCAGCTATGTGAGGCCCGTAATCTGCCTGCACCCTATGTCAAAAAATTAAACACACCAGCAGTGTGAAGAGACCTGAAAGTGGCACATGGCAGCAGAGTGTGGCGATGGAGACAGCAGCAATGGGAGGCCGTACAGGGACCCATGAGAGACTCTGGACTTGGCAGCAGCATGAGGAGGCGGTATATAGGGGCCCATGGCAGATTAGGGGCCTGGCAGCAGCTATGTGAGGCCCGTTATCTTGCAGCACCCTATGTCAAAAAATTAAACACACCAGCAGTGTGAAGAGACCTGAAAGTGGCACATGGCAGCAGAGTGTGGCGATGGAGACAGCAGCAATGGGAGGCCGTACAGGGACCCATGAGAGACTCTGGACTTGGCAGCAGCATGAGGAGGCGGTATATAGGGGCCCATGGCAGACTAGGGGCCTGGCAGCAGCTATGTGAGGCCCGTAATCTGCCTGCACCCTATGTCAAAAAATTAAACACACCAGCAGTGTGAAGAGACCTGAAAGTGGCACATGGCAGCAGAGTGTGGCGATGGAGACAGCAGCAATGGGAGGCCGTACAGGGACCCATGAGAGACTCTAGACTTGGCAGCAGCATGAGGAGGCGGTATATAGGGGCCCATGGCAGATTAGGGGCCTGGCAGCAGCTATGTGAGGCCCGTAATCTGCCTGCACCCTATGTCAAAAAATTTAACACACCAGCAGTGTGAAGAGACCTGAAAGTGGCACATGGCAGCAGAGTGTGGCGATGGAGACAGCAGCAATGGGAGGCCGTACAGGGACCCATGAGAGACTCTAGACTTGGCAGCAGCATGAGGAGGCGGTATATAGGGGCCCATGGCAGATTAGGGGCCTGGCAGCAGCTATGTGAGGCCCGTAATCTGCCTGCACCCTATGTCAAAAAATTTAACACACCAGCAGTGTGAAGAGACCTGAAAGTGGCACATGGCAGCAGAGTGTGGCGATGGAGACAGCAGCAATGGGAGGCCGTACAGGGACCCATGAGAGACTCTGGACTTGGCAGCAGCATGAGGAGGCGGTATATAGGGGCCCATGGCAGATTAGGGGCCTGGCAGCAGCTATGTGAGGCCCGTTATCTTGCAGCACCCTATGTCAAAAAATTAAACACACCAGCAGTGTGAAGAGACCTGAAAGTGGCACATGGCAGCAGAGTGTGGCGATGGAGACAGCAGCAATGGGAGGCCGTACAGGGACCCATGAGAGACTCTGGACTTGGCAGCAGCATGAGGAGGCGGTATATAGGGGCCCATGGCAGATTAGGGGCCTGGCAGCAGCTATGTGAGGCCCGTAATCTGCCTGCACCCTATGTCAAAAAATTAAACACACCAGCAGTGTGAAGAGACCTGAAAGTGGCACATGGCAGCAGAGTGTGGCGATGGAGACAGCAGCAATGGGAGGCCGTACAGGGACCCATGAGAGACTCTGGACTTGGCAGCAGCATGAGGAGGCGGTATATAGGGGCGCATGGCAGATTAGGGGCCTGGCAGCAGCTATGTGAGGCC
Organism: Staurois parvus; assembly: GCF_062004578.1. NCBI lineage: Eukaryota > Metazoa > Chordata > Amphibia > Anura > Ranidae > Staurois > Staurois parvus. The sequence goes on along the minus strand of NW_028318166.1, from coordinate 33,897 downwards.
CGTAATCTGCCTACACCCTATGTCAAAAAATTAAACACACCAGCAGTGTGAAGAGACCTGAAAGTGGCACATGGCAGCAGAGTGTGGCGATGGAGACAGCAGCAATGGGAGGCCGTACAGGGACCCATGAGAGACTCTAGACTTGGCAGCAGCATGAGGAGGCGGTATATAGGGGCCCATGGCAGATTAGGGGCCTGGCAGCAGCTATGTGAGGCCCGTAATCTGCCTGCACCCTATGTCAAAAAATTTAACACACCAGCAGTGTGAAGAGACCTGAAAGTGGCACATGGCAGCAGAGTGTGGCGATGGAGACAGCAGCAATGGGAGGCCGTACAGGGACCCATGAGAGACTCTGGACTTGGCAGCAGCATGAGGAGGCGGTATATAGGGGCCCATGGCAGATTAGGGGCCTGGCAGCAGCTATGTGAGGCCCGTAATCTGCCTGCACCCTATGTCAAAAAATTAAACACACCAGCAGTGTGAAGAGACCTGAAAGTGGCACATGGCAGCAGAGTGTGGCGATGTAGACAGCAGCAATGGGAGGCCGTACAGGGACCCATGAGAGACTCTAGACTTGGCAGCAGCATGAGGAGGCGGTATATAGGGGCCCATGGCAGATTAGGGGCCTGGCAGCAGCTATGTGAGGCCCGTAATCTGCCTGCACCCTATGTCAAAAAATTAAACACACCAGCAGTGTGAAGAGACCTGAAAGTGGCACATGGCAGCAGAGTGTGGCGATGGAGACAGCAGCAATGGGAGGCCGTACAGGGACCCATGAGAGACTCTAGACTTGGCAGCAGCATGAGGAGGCGGTATATAGGGGCCCATGGCAGATTAGGGGCCTGGCAGCAGCTATGTGAGGCCCGTAATCTGCCTGCACCCTATGTCAAAAAATTAAACACACCAGCAGTGTGAAGAGACCTGAAAGTGGCACATGGCAGCAGAGTGTGGCGATGGAGACAGCAGCAATGGGAGGCCGTACAGGGACCCATGAGAGACTCTGGACCTAGCAGCAGCATGAGGAGGCGGTATATAGGGGCCTATGGCAGATTAGGGGCCTGGCAGCAGCTATAGGAGGCCCGTAATCTGCCAGCACCCTATGTCAAAAAATTAAACACACCAGCAGTGTGAGGAGACCTGAAAGTGGCACATGTTTGAGGCATGATTCATGGCGGATTTAGTCAGTTGTGTCAGGAACTGGTGGTTTGAAATCCAGACTAATCCACGCCTGATTCATTTTCACAAACGTGAGTCTCTCCACACTTTGGGTGGACAGTCGTGTCCTCCGCGGAGTTACAATACCTCCTGCCGCACTAAACACGCGCTCCGATGCCACGCTACTGGCCGGGCATGACAGCCTTTCAAGGGCAAATTCAGCTAGTTGGGGCCAAAGGTCAAGTTTCGTTGCCCAGTAGTCAAGGGGATTGTCTACCTCGGTTGGCAGGGTGCTGTCCAAGTAGGCCCAAGCCTGTTGTTTGAGCTCCTGCTCCAGGTCCACCTGATGCTGCTGCTGCTGCTGCGGCTGGTTAGTAGTTTCCTCACTGCGCTGGTGAAGAAAGCTACTCATCATCGACTGCAGACTGAGGCAGCCGCTGCTGGTGGAGCTGCCACTGCTCCTACCACCCCACCCCTCCCCTGCTGCCATGCCAGCGGAACGCGAGCGCACAGGGCCCACAGTGTCTGAGGATGGACGTTGGCGCACAAAGGCAGAGACCAACTGACTACATAGGTGGTTTTTATAGTACGTAATTTTGGCCTCCCTCTCAGCAGGTGTGAAAAAGGCCACCATTTTGGACCGGTAGCGAGGGTCCAACAAGGTGGACAGCCAAAAGTCATCCCTCTGTCTGATGGTTATTATTCGGCTGTCGCTACGCAAGCAACCGAGCATGCTATGGGCCATTTGTGCCAAGGAATGCGAGGGACTCCCTGCCTCCATCTCCACAGCATACTGCCACGGTGCGTCTGGGTCCTCTGTCTCCTCCTCCTCCTCCTCTACCAGATGCTCCTGCTCCTCCACTCCTGTCCGCTGAGTGGAAAAACCACCCATTTCACTCAATAATTCCTGAGCACAAATGTCCTCCTCTACCTCCTCCTCTTCTTCCTGTCCTGCCCCCACAGGGGTCATGTGGCGTTGAGATCTGTGCGCCACGTCTACCGCACCCTGACCAGCCATTGTTAACAGCATTTGTTCCAGGACGTGCAACAGAGGAATGACGTCGTTCATCCCATAGTCCTGCCGACTCACGAATAGCGTGGCCTCCTCAAAGGGCCTGAGCAAGCGGCAGGTGTCACGCATGAGCTGCCAATGGCTGACATCTAAGTTACACAGGGGAGTACCTTTATCCGCTTGTAACATCAGGAAATCGGTGATGGCCTTTCGCTGCTCGTAAAGGCGGTCTAACATGTGTAGGGTTGAATTCCACCTTGTTGCAACGTCGCAGATCAGGCGATGCTGTGGAATTCCGTTCTGCCGCTGCAGCTCAATGAGGGTGTTCTTTGCGGTGTAGGAATGGCTGAAATGCATGCACAGTTTACGTGACATTTTAAGGATGTCTTGCAGTGGGATGGTGGATTTTAGGAACCGCTTGACAACCAGATTGAACACGTGAGCCATGCATGGCGCATGGCACAACCTTCCTTGACGCAGAGCAGACACCATGTTCTTTCCGTTGTCAGTCAACATGGTTCCGATTTTCAGTTTGCGCGGAGACAGCCATCTGTCGATTTCTCTGTTCATTACACTCAGCAGTTCCTCCCCTGTGTGACTACGTTCGCCAAGGCATACCAGGTGCAGCACAGCGTGACACCGTTGCGCCCTGCACATGTGATATGCCGGTCGGGTAATGGGACTTGGCACGGGGGTGGCGGCTGAGGACACGGCGGAAAAAGAGGTGGTAGAGGCGGACATGCTTGCTGGACCAAGGACGTGCAAACGTGGAGGCAAAAGCGTCGTGACCTGTGCCTCCCACTTGTTAAGGGACCAAAAGTAATGGGACAATTGGCTTCTCAGCTGTTCCATGGCCAGGTGTGTGTTATTCCCTCATTATCCCAATTACAATGAGCAGATAAAAGGTCCAGAGCTCATTTCAAGTGTGCTATTTGCATTTGGAATCTGTTGCTGTCAACTCTCAAGATGAGATCCAAAGAGCTGTCACTATCAGTGAAGCCATCATTAGGCTGAAAAAACAAAACAAACCCATCAGAGAGATAGCAAAAACATTAGGCGTGGCCAAAACAACTGTTTGGAACATTCTTAAAAAGAAGGAACGCACCGGTGAGCTCAGCAACACCAAAAGACCCGGAAGACCACGGAAAACAACTGTGGTGGATGAGCGAAGAATTCTTTCCCTGGTGAAGAAAACACCCTTCACAACAGTTGGCCAGATCAAGAACACTCTCCAGGAGGTAGGTGTATGTGTGTCAAAGTCACCAATCAGGAGAAGACTTCACCAGAGTGAATACAGAGGGTTCACCACAAGATGGAAACCATTGGTGAGCCTCAAAAACAGGAAGGCCAGATTAGAGTTTGCCAAACGACATCTAAAAAGCCTTCACAGTTCTGGAACAACATCCTATGGACAGATGAGACCAACATCAACTTGTACCAGAGTGATGGGAAGAGAAGAGGATGGAGAAGGAACTGCTCATGATCCTAAGCATACCACCTCATCAGTGAAGCATGGTGGTGGTAGTGTCATGGCGTGGGCATGTATGGCTGCCAATGGAACTGGTTCTCTTGTATTTATTGATGATGTGACTGCTGACAGAAGCAGCCGGATGAATTGTGAAGTGTTTCGGGAATATTATCGGCTCATATTCAGCCAAATGCTTCACAACTCATTGGACGCTTCACAGTGCAGATGGACAATGACCCAAAGCAGACTGCAAAAGACACCAAAGAGTTTAAGGGAAAGAAGTGGAATGTTCTGCAATGGCCAAGTCCATCACCTGACCTGAATCCGATTGAGCATTTCACTTGCTGAAGACAAAACTGAAGGGAAAATGCCCCAAGAACAAGCAGGAACTGAAGACAGTTGCAGTAGAGGCCTGGCAGAGCATCACCAGGGATGACACCCAGCGTCTGGTGATGTCTATGCGTTCCACACTTCAGGCTGTCATTGACTGCAAAGGATTTGCAACCAAATATTAAAAAGTGACAGTTTGATTTATGATTATTATTCTTGGCCAATCAGTGATCACATGCAAAGTAGTAAGCAAGATGTCACTTGTGACATCATTGCTTACTACGTGTGAAATCTGTGAATGATCACAGAGGTCACATGGTACAGGGCTATTCACAACAGTCTTGTACCATGTGACAAGCTCTGACCAATCACAGCTCACACAGTATTTCTCAATGGCTGCAAGAATGCAGACAGAAAGAGAAATTATTGCTTTTACATCCTATATGGGTGTAAAAGCAATCACTGAAAAAAAAAAAAAAAAATCATCACCACCCCCCACAAGTAGTACAGTGACACTGTACTGCTAGGGTGACAGTGTGTAGAAAAAAAAGAAACATAAATAATAATATAAAAAAATAAAATAAAAATGTAAAAAAAAAAAAAAGTTTAAAAATTATAATTTTTGGTTATAAACTAATTTGGCATATTTTTTTTTTTTTTACTAAAAAGATAACTGAATATATTTTGGCCAAGATTTATGATGAAATATTATTTATTTGCAAAATTTTATAAGAAAAACACTTTTTTCAAAATTTTTGGACTTTTTCATTTATATAGCAAAAAAAATAAAAATTCCAGCGGTGAATAAATACCACCAAAATAAAGCTTTATCTGTCTCAAACAAATGCTAAAAAATTCATATGGGTACAGTGTTGCATGACCGCGCAATTGTCATTCAACGTGTGATAGCACTGAAAGCTGAAAATTGGCCTGGACTGGAAGGGGGGAAAGTGTCCGGACTGGAAGGGGGGAAAGTGTCCGGACTGGAAGGGGGGGAAAGTGTCCAGACTGGAAGGGGGGAGTACTATACAGAGGTAGGGGAGAAGTTGTATAGTTTTATACAGAGGTGGAGGTGGGGGGGGGGTTCTATAGATACACTGTATAGAGGTGGGGGAGGGGTTCTATGGTTGCACTGCATATAGGTGGGGGAGAGGTTCTATAGTTCCACTGTACAGATGTGGGGGGAGGGATTCTATAGTTCCACTGTATAGATGTGCGGGGAGGGGTTCTATAGTTGCACTGTATAGAGTTGGGGGAGGGGTTCTATGGTTGCACTGTATAGAGTGGGGGAGGGGTTCTATAGTTACACTGTATATAGTGGGGGGAGGGGTTCTATGGTTGCAGTGTATAAAGTGGGGGGTTCTATAGTTACACTGTATAGAGTAGGGGGAGGGGTTCTATAGCTACACTGTATAGAGTGGGTGGGGGGGGGGAAAGAGGGATTCTATGGTTGCACTGTATAGGAGGTGGGTGGAGGTTCTATAGTTACACTGTATTTAGATAGGGGAGGGGTTGTATAGTTTTATACAGAGGTGGGGGAGGTGTTCTATAGATACACTTTATAAAGATTGGGGGAGGGGTTGTATAGTTCTATACAGAGATGGGGGAGGTGTTCTGTATCATCCTATTAGAGGACACTATCTCTGTCAGTGTCTCTGGGAATGTCAGGACCTATAAAGCAGAATTCCCCTCCAGGACACAACATCCGGGGACTCCTCCCCCTCCTGGGTCATGTGGTAATGCTAGGACTATACCAGTTCCTCAGCAGTCCGGTGGGAGGTGTTAGCCCCGCCTCTCACTCTGGGCCCGGTTGGGCTCCCTCCTCCTTGCTGAGCCATGATTGGATGTCCGCTCACACCCGCCTCCATTCCCATCCCCCCACTTCCTTGTTTACATAATTATTCACTAACAGGAAAGGCGGGGACAGGAAGTCACGAGACCGGAAGTGACCTCACCATTTGCCCGCAGACATCTTTGTGGAGGGCTGGTGCTGCTTCCTTCGCCTCCAACGTCTCATAAATAGTCATTTAACTCAGTTTGTGGAGTCGGCAGTAATGTGTGTCCCACAGAGGACCCGGCGGGGGAGAATACCAGGGGGCTGGCACTGCTGACCTGGGAAGAGAGGGCGATGGGGAGAGCAGGGCATGCTGGGACATGTAGTCCATACATAGAGATTCCTCCATAGAGGTTTATGGGGATATAGGGGGCATGCTGGGACATGTAGACAATACACAGAGAGCCCTCCATTGGTCTCTGGGGATAGGAGGCATGCTGGGACTACATACAGAGAATCCTCCACAGAGGTGTATGGGGGAAAGCGGAGTATACTGGGACATGTAGTCCATATGTACAGAATCCTACATAGAGGTCTATAGGGATAGGGGGCATGCTGGGACATGTAGTCCATACACAGAGAGTCATCCATATGGGGATAGGGGGCATGCTGGGACATGTAGTCCATACACAGAGAGTCATCCATAGAGGTTTATGGTTATAGAGGGCATGCTGGGACATGTAGTCCATACACAGAGAGCCCTCCATCGGTCTATGGGGATGGGGGGCATGCTGGGACATGTAGTCCGTACACAGAGAGCCCTCTAGTGTGAAATCTGCACAGAGAAAGATGAAATAATAGGCCGCAGTGTTCACAATAAACATTACAACTAAAAAAAATAAATAAATAAAATGAAATAAAAAGATGAACTCTGCTCTGTATACAACATTCTCCTAAATCTGATCATCTTTATTGCATCCAATAGGAAATATTCCAGATATTCCATATATAGTGCTGAGTTCTATAGGATGTCATTATAAGGAATGAATAGGATCCTATCCAGCTCTGCTGATGGTAATATAAATGTATATAATAATAGGAGGCGCCTTCCTCTACTCACTTCAAGAACTCATTATATAACCAAAATAACCCAGTGATTCCAAGAATGTGTCGCTGGCCCTTTAAGATGTTGTTTTTGTAAACACTCTCGCTCGCCCTTTCCCTCTCTCTCTCTCTCTCGCCCTTTCCCTCTCTCTCTCTTGCCCTTTCCCTCTCTCTCTCTCGCTCGCCCTTTCCCTCTCTCTCTCACTGTGATCACATGACCAGATTTGACCTTTCCGCGCAGCAGTGCAGAGGCTCTCAGTTTGAGTTTCTTCTTGTCAGAGTCAAGACGCTTTTTTAAAAGCTCCTGATAAGTTCTCATTCTATTGCAAGATATTTAATCTCTATTGATTGGTATTGAGTATCCACTGATACCCTTCAATCAATAGCGATCAGCAAAAGCTTTTTAACGGTTTTTTTTTTAATCTGTTGTACTAATTTAGTGGCAGTTTGCCATCTATTTAAAAATGACCCAGCAGATCCTCACCGTGTTTCTTACCCTGCTGTTTGCATGGGGAGGAAAAAGATACGTCCCCGACCACTCTTCAGAGATCCCGATACACCTGAATCAGGAGATCAATACAACAGAGCAGCATATGGAAGAATTCATCAAAGGAACGGAAAATGACCCCCCAGAGATACGCCTGCTGGTGAAGGAGGAGAGCAAGTCATCAGAGCAGCAAGTGGAGGAAAAGGTCAGAGAAATGGAAGATGACCCCCCAGAGAGCCACAAGCCAGTGAAGGAGAAGAGCATTAAGTCAATGGAAGAGCAAGTTGAGGAATCGGTCAGAGAAGCTGCAAACGAGCCTCCAGAACCCTCCAGCTGGTTTTCATTACTGACCACCACTGCATACTGGTTTCAGATCATACTCCTGATAAGTGCCATCATTCTGAAATACATCCTGCACAGAAACGACCTGGCCCTGAGAGTAGGACAATATTTGGTTTTCCAGAAGCTGATTGAACTCATTCAGGAAGGACTGGGCAACTTCAATTTCCAATGGTCCAGCCAAGGGGCGGCCTTAGAGAATGGAGACCCATCCCTGTTTATAAATATTGATGCAGAATATTGCAGGTCAAACGCCTTTCACTGGGTTATCTTAATGCTGCTGTTGCTACTCATAATACTGCTCGTAATGCTGCTGGTGCTGACAGTGTACGTATTGCTGATGATGCTGAATGAGCTGTCGTTTAGCCGATTCTCCCCCGCTAGGCGACTTCGTGCTATTTGGTGTCTTTTCAAACCACGAAAGACAGATAATATCACCCTTCCCAGACCCAGCATCACACCTCCAAGGGGTCCCATACATGTTTATGTACAGGATACGCCACCCGAGCCAACAATCCTGCCATCAGGAGCTAGGAATGCTCACAAACAGACTTCACCACGCAAGCCGAAAAGGAGCCGCCACGTTGCTTGCCATTGTCCGAGTGATAACATCATTCCAACTTCAAGTGCTTCACCCCAGATGAAGAAGCTCAGGAAAAACCGCATGCTCAGACGACTCAGTGCATTTTGGAGTCATTTCAAAAAAAAAAAGACTGATGACATCACACCGAGTGATAACTTCACCCCGCCGAGTGATAACATCACCCTTCCCAGACCCAGCATTAAGCCTCCAAGGGGTCCCATACCTGTTTATGTACAGGATACCCCATCCAGGAGAACAATCCTGCCATCAGGAGCTAGGAATGCTCACAAACAGACTCCACCACGCAAGCCGAAAAGGAGCCGCCATGTTGCCTGCCAGTGTCCGAGTGATAACATCATTCCTACATCAAGTGCCTCACCCCAGATGAAGAAGCTCAGGAAAAACCGCATGCTCAGGCGACTCAGTACATTTTGGAGTCTTTTAAAACCAAAAAAGACTGATGACATCACACCGAGTGATAACTTCACCCCGCCGAGTGATAACATCACACCTCCAAGGGGTCCCATACATGTTTACGTACAGGATACGCCACCCCAGCCAACAATCCTGCCATCAAGTGCTAGGAATGCTTACACAGTCTCCACCACTCAAGCCAAAAAGGCGCCGCCATGTTGCCCGCCAGTGTCCGAGAGATAACATCATTCCTACATCAAGTGCTTCACCCCAGGTGAATAAGCTCAGGAAAAACCGCATGCTCAGGCGACCAAAAAAGACTGATGACATCACACGGAGTGATAACTTCACCCCGCCGAGTGATGACATCACCAGACCCAGCATCACACCTCCAAGGGGTCCCATACATGTTTATGTAGAGGATGCGCCACCCGAGCCAACAATCCTGCCATCAAGTGCTAGGAATGCTCACACAGTCTCCACCACTCAAGCCAAAAAGGCGCCGCCATGTTGCCTGCCAGTGTCCGAGAGATAACATCACCTTACCAAGGAGTGATAACATCACCTTACCAAGGAGTGATAACATCACCTTACCAAGGAGTGATAACATCACCTTACCGAGGAGTGATAACATCACCTTACCGAGGAGTGATAACATCACCTTACCGAGGAGTGATAACATCTCCTTACCGAGGAGTGATAACATCACCTTACCGAGGAGTGATAACATCTCCTTACCGAGGAGTGATAACATCACCTTACCGAGGAGTGATAACATCTCCTTACCGAGGAGTGATAACATCACCTTACCGAGGAGTGATAACATCTCCTTACCGAGGAGTGATAACATCACCTTAGTGAGGAGTGATAACATCACCTTACCGAGGAGTGATAACATCTCCTTACCGAGGAGTGATAACATCACCTTACCGAGGAGTGATAACATCTCCTTACCGAGGAGTGATAACATCACCTTACCGAGGAGTGATAACATCTCCTTACCGAGGAGTGATAACATCATTCCATCACCAAGAGCTCAGGAAAAACAACTCCGGCAACTTAAGAATTTTTGGTGTTGTTCAAGGACCAGCTCACTCAATGAATAGACACCTGCCTTTTGACGGAGAACATCTCTTTGGTGCCTCTATAGCAGGGGTCCTCAAACTTTTTAAACAGGGGGCCAGTTCACTGTCCCTCAGACCGTTGGAGGGCCGGACTATAGTTTAAAAAAAAAAAAAAACTATGAACAAATGCGGCCACAGTACAGGAGATGACCAGAGACTGCGGACATACAACGGCGGCGGGAATACTGGGCCGGCCGCTCCATAAGACGCACAGAAATTTCCCCCCAAGTGTGTCTTATGGAGCAAAATATACGGCAAATGCAGGACACCTTGTTGGGTCAGATCTGTGTACAATGTAAAGAGAGAGAGGGGGGGGGGGAGATAAGGAGGGGAGAGAGAGAAAGAGGAGGGGGGGGAGAGAGGAGGAGGAGGAGAGAGAGAGGAGGGGGGAGAGAGAGAGGAGGAGGAGAGAGAGGGGGGGAGAGAAAGAGAGGGGGGGAAGAAAGAGAGAGGAGGGGGGGGGAGAGAGAGAGAAAGAGAGAGGGGGGGAGAGGAGGGGGGAGAGAGAAAGAGAGAGGGGGGGGAGAAAGAGAGAGGAGGGAGAGAGAGTGAGGAGGAGGGGGAGAGAGGGGGGAAAGAGAGAGGCAGGAGATCGATCTTCTATTGCACTTATATAGGGTCTGTGGCCATGATACCCGACATGCAGCGATGGAGTCTCCTCTCTTGCTCCCCCTCTTCATGGTCAGCTCTAGGCTCCGCCCTCCAACCGTGACGGTTGCATGCACTGATCAGAATAGATGGCCGGCTGGCTGCAGAGACGCCGGGTGAGTGGTGCGGGTTCATAAGCCGAGCCCACCCTCCCCTGTTCTAGAATTGCTGATCCCACCCTCCTGCCTCCCGCCCGAGCCCTGTCGAGCTCTCCCGACCTGCCAAACCCTAGTCCCTTGCCTCGCGGCAGATACGCCCCTGCCCGGCGGGCCGGATAAATGTCCTCGGTGGGCCGCATGTGGCCCGCGGGCCGTAGTTTGAGGACCCCTGCTCTATAGTTTGTGTGAAAAAAAAAAAGTGTACAATGCAATGTGGTGGGACTGTCCCAGCCGTGCGACCCCCCTGCAGCATGGGGCCGGGTCGCAGTTGCAATGCCTGTAGGTACGCCCCTGACACATGCCTTGTCTTTGGTGTGGCTGGATCACACCAATGCATTGTGGTAGTGTGCAGGAACCAAAATGAAGTACAGCAGGCTGTACTTTTTCTAGCGTACCGCAGTCACCACATGCTGATAGTCAGAGTATACTGATCAGCCCAGCAGCTGATTGGCTGCATGCGCCGATCGAGAAAAAACTTCCAACAAGCCCATTCATGAGATAGATTAACTTTTCATGAGCAAGGACAGCCATAGATGGATTGAAATTCAGCTGGATTCTGAACCAGACGAACTTCAATTCATTTATAGCCAACTTTAGGTCCAATCAAGACAAGGCAAGTGCGGGCGGTGTGCGCTGAAATAAAGTACGGCTGGCCGTGCTCTTTGTCCAGCGCAGCGCAGTCACCTCCCGCTGGCCAATAAAACTTCTTGAAATGTCACCATGTGACACAGAGGCGTAGCTAGGGGGGTACATATGTACACAAGGTACAGGGGCGCAAAAATGAGGCTTACAACCAGGGGTGTATTTGCCGCGAGGCAAACAAGGCGCTTGCCTAGGGCCGCACTTTTTTGGGGGGGGGGGCGGCGTGGTGCCGCCGCCCCTCCTCTTCCAACGGAAGGGACACTTAGTACAGGGACGGGCAGCGGGCTGCTGTGTCTTACCTGGCTCCGTGTCCCAGTCCCAAGACGATCCAGTACCTTGCGTTGGTGGTGCAGTGGTGAGCATAGCTGCCTATCCAGCAGCTGACCCGGGTTCGATTCCTGGCCAACGCAATTTTCAAGATGGCTGCCTCGCCTGCGAAGTGCTTTTAGTCCCCAGGGAGAGAAGTGCTATACAAATAAAATGTTGAGGATATATTAGCGAATGTATAAAATTTAAACAAAACTAATGAAGCAAATGTGTTGTATGATTGTATGTTCTTAAACACTTCTGAATAATTTATTTCTTGCGCAAGGATATTATTTTGTATTCTCATTTTCAGCCAGTAGGTGGAGCACTCGGATCCTTTTCAGGTATTTTTTTCGGCTATCCTTAGCTATGTGGATGAAAAAAAAAGCCTGCTGCTTACTGTATACATCGCTCAATAGCTCTCTCTGGCACTAGCAGGGGTGGACTGACAACTCATGGGGCCCCCGGGCAATAGGGGATCATGGGGCCCCTGTGTCCTTGCCCAAACTCAAGAAGCCTATGAAAAAGGTACCAGAGGCATCTCATGGGGCCCCCTACTGACCCCGGGCCCTCTGGCAGTGCCCGAGTTTCCAAATGGTCAGTCCGCCCCTGGTCACTAGTCATTCATGTCATCCTTACACTAACGGCCCCTTCCTGTTCCAACAAGACATTTTGGACAATTTCATGCTCCCAACTTTGTAGGAGGAGTTTGGGGATGGCCCCTTCCTGTTCCAACATGACTGCTCACCAGTGCACAAAGCAAGGTCCATAAAGACATGGAGGAGCCAGTTTGGGGTGGAGGAACTTGACTGTCCTGCACAGAGTCCTGACCTCAACCCCATAGAACACCTTTGGGATGAATTAGAGCGGAGACTGCGAGCCAGACCTCCTCCCCCGACATCAGTGCCTGACCTGACAAATGTGCTTCTGGAAGAATGGTCCAACCTTCCCATAGACACCCTCCTAAACCTTGTGGACGGCCTTCCCAGAAGAGTTGAAGCTGTTATAGCTGCAAAGGGCGGGGCCAACTCAATATTGAACCCTACGGACTAAGACTGGGGGGCCATTACAGGTCATGTGTGTGGAAAGGGCAAGGCCAACTCAATATTGAACCCTATGGACTAAGACTGGGGGGGCCATTACAGGTCATGTGTGTGGAAAGGACGGGGCCAACTCAATATTGAACCCTACGGACTAAGACTGGGGGGCCATTAAAGGTCATGTGCGTGGAAAGGGCGGTGTCAGGGACCACGGCTCCAGGGTCCGCGATCGCGGCTCCGTCCCTCGCGCATGCGCAGTGGCGGCGGATCGCGCCGGGACACGGGCACTAGGTCCCGGCGAGCCGCGGCTGACAGGACGCCGCGCATGCGCAGTAGGAGCCGCGGGCACGCCTCAGGCGTCCAATGACAGCCGGGGGCGCGTCCTAGCCGGCCAATGACAGTGCAGGGCGCACTATTTAAAGATGCCCTGCACTGTCACAGATTGCCGCAAGGTCTTCTGTGATCCTGAGTTCCTGCACCTATCCTGTGACCCTGATTGACCCTGACTATTCTGCCTGCTCCTGCGTTTGACCCGGATTGTCCTGACTACTCTGCCTGCTCCTGCGTTTGACCCGGATTGTCCTGACTATTCTGCCTGCTCCTGCGTTTGACGCGGATTGCCCTGACCATTCTACGGATTGACCTCCCTGCTGACCCTGCGTGTGACCCGACTACTCTCGCCTACCGATTCTGTACCCCGCTTACCCTCACGGGCCCACAATCCGTTACTACCCTGCTGGGGCCGCCATCCTCTTCATATCTGGCTCTCCCGGTACCTGTCCCCAAGGGTCTCCTCAGCCACTGGCGGGCCTGCTCGGAGGTCGTGACCTGGCCCGGGACTGTTTCAAGTCCATCCCCACCATCAGGGGCTCTGGTGAAAGCACAGCCCGGGCTTAGACCCCACGCTCTGAGTAGGTCTGTCAGTTGGCAGCCTGAGGCACCACCTGGCGGATCATAACAGTACCTTGCGGCCATGACAGAGCCAGGAAGTGGACCGGCGTCCCTAGAGGATATTTGTCAGCACCTGGCCACCTTGACCCAGGCTTTTCAGAACTTCCACAGTCGCTGCGCCCAACTGGAGGACCGCATGGAGTCAATAGCCCCCCTGACTCCCCCTGCTCAGAGTCCTCCACCTGCAGGACCTCCCGCTAACCCGGTATCCGGAGCGGTTGCCACATCCCCAGCTCCTGAACCCCGCGTTCCTCTGCCGGAACGATTCCGTGGTGATCGCAGCCGCTTCCGGGCCTTCCGGAACGCCTGCACCCTATACTTTGACTTACAACCCCGCACGTTCGCCACTGAGACCGTCAAGGTGGGGTTTATAGTCTCCCTCCTTCAGGATGAGCCCCAGGATTGGGCTCACCGTCTGATGGAGAAGCAAGACCCCCATCTTGAATCCGTGACCGAATTCTTTCGGGCCATGGCCGTCTTGTATGACGACCCTCAGCGAGCTGCTTCCGCTGAAGCGACACTATACTCCCTGCGGCAGGGCCGCCGGACAGCCGAAGAATACGCGTCCGATTTTAGGCGTTGCATGGGCGACACCAGATGGAACGATGCGGCCTTATGCCACCAGTTCCGCATCGGGCTGTCTGAGCCTCTCAAGGACGAACTAGCGCGAGTAGGCCTACCTGACTCCCTGGAAAAACTGATTGAGTTGGCCATTCAAATTGACCGTAGACTAAGGGAACGTCGGCTGGAAAGGAGCGGTCAGGGTCAAAGGGTGGCATGGATTCCTTCCAGAGATACAGCTCCAACCCCAGGGAACCATCCGCGAAGCACGGAAACAGGACAACCCGGAACCCATGCAGCTGGGATTGGCCCGTTCTCACTTATCGGTCGAGGAACGTCAAAGGAGACTATCACAGAACCTATGTCTGTACTGCGGGGAAGCTGGTCATCAGGTGCGCTCCTGTCCTGCTAAAATGAGTAAGTCCACGCCCGTTTCTTTTTCTCTACCCGCAGGAAGGGATGATCTGTCGAGTTACCTGGCCATTCCTGTGTCTTTACAGCTCCCCGGAGGAACATTGTCGGTGACCGCAATCGTTGACTCAGGAGCCTGTAGTTGCTTCATCGATCTGACTTTTGCCCACCGGCAAAAAATCCCTCTCCAGACCAAAGAAAGGGGGTTCAACATCTTCTTGGCAGATGGGTCTCGTATAAAATCAGGGGTGGTGGACCAGGAGACACCACCCATTTTCACCACAATGGCAGACCATCACCAGGAGTTCCTCCGTTTGGATGCCATCGCATCCCCCCTTTTTCCAGTCATTCTGGGCCTCCCTTGGCTGAGGGCCCATAACCCCCAGATTGACTGGGAAAAGGGAACAGTTCAATTTTGCTCACCCTACTGTTTAAGTCACTGCCACGTCACAGGATCCGTGGTCCCCCGGTTCCTCCTGTGCTTGGATGGTGACACCGATCTTTCCCAGGTTATTCCCCCGGCCTACCATGACTTCTTAGACGTCTTTAGTAAGCGAGGAGCTGACGTTCTCCCTCCGCACCGTTCCTACGACTGCCCCATAGACCTCCTACCCGGATCTGAAATCTCTTTTGGCCGTATCTTTCCCTTGTCCGAAACAGAATCAGGAGTACTGAGGGAATACATTGATGAGAACCTTCGGAAGGGATTTATTCGTCCATCCACATCCCCAGCCGGGGCCGGGTTATTCTTCGTAGAGAAGAAGGACAAATCGTTACGACCCTGCATAGACTACCGTGACCTGAACAAAATAACGGTAAAGAATCGTTATCCTTTACCCCTAGTCCCCGAGCTCCTCCAGAGATTGAGATCGGCAACGATATTCACTAAATTAGACCTGCGGGGGGCCTATAACCTTGTCCGTATCAGGGAGGGGGATGAGTGGAAGACGGCGTTCCGTACGAGATTCGGTCACTACGAGTACTTGGTGATGCCGTTCGGGCTCTGTAATGCACCGGCGACCTTTCAGCACTTTATCAATGATGTTTTTCGTGACCTTCTTGATATTTTTGTGGTGGTTTATTTGGATGACATCTTAATTTTTTCTCCTTCACTGGAGGTTCATCGGGGTCATGTGATACGGGTATTAGAACGGTTGCGTCAACACGGGCTATACGCAAAGGCAGAAAAGTGCTGTTTCGAACAGCACGAAACCAAATTCTTGGGACTGGTTCTCTCTTCCGCGGGGGTCGCGATGGATCCCCAGAAAGTCACGGCGATCTTAGATTGGCCAATACCCGCCGACAAAAAGGGGGTACAGCGTTTCATCGGTTTTTCCAATTTTTACAGGAAGTTTATTAGGAACTTCTCCGGTCTGGTCTCCCCGATCACGCAACTGACGAAACAAGGGGTCCGCTTTAAGTGGACTCCCGAAGCGCAGACAGCCTTCGAAAAGCTCAAAGAATTGTTCACCTCTGCTCCCATTCTCTGCCATCCAGATGCTTCTCTCCCATATGTGTTGGAAGTGGACGCCTCCGAAAATGCTGTAGGGGCGGTTTTGTCCCAAAGGAATGGTACCAAGGAACTTCTGCACCCTGTGGCGTTCTTCTCCAGGAAGTTGACTCCAGCGGAACGCAACTACGACATTGGAGATCGGGAGCTCCTGGCCATTAAAACTGCTCTTGAAGAATGGAGGTATTTACTGGAAGGAGCCACACACCCAATCCTAATATTCACAGATCACAAAAACCTTGAATATTTGAGAACGGCAAAACGACTGAGACCTCGCCAAGCGAGATGGGCGCTTTTCTTCTCTCGATTCTCATTCCATATAACGTACCGACCCGGTACTAAGAACACTAAGCCAGACGCTCTGTCCCGCATGTTTGAGGACCCCGACGACGCTGTGCTACCTGACACCATCTTACCTTCTGGGAGTTTCCTCGCTCTACAAACGGAACTTCGCTCTCGACTTCTTGATGCTTCTGTAGGACAACCAGTTCCGTCAGAATCACCCCTCCAGAGCCACGGTGGGCTAATTTGGAAGGAAGACCGGATCATGGTCCCAGAAGAAGTGCGAACCCTGGTCCTAGGGCACTGCCACGACCATCCTATGGCGGGCCACTTCGGGGTAACGAAGACGCTGGATCTGCTACGGCGCTCGTTCTGGTGGCCAGACATGATCAAGGATTGTGAGCAGTACGTCCGAACGTGTTCCACCTGTCAAAGGAACAAGCCCTCCAGGAGCAGGGCATGGGGATTGTTACGTCCATTACCCATACCCAAGCGGGCTTGGCAAATGATAGCCATGGATTTCATGGTCGAACTTCCACCATCCCAGGGCTACACTGCAATAATGGTGATCGTTGACCGCTTCTCAAAGATGGCACATTTCGTGCCCCTGGAGAAGACCCCATCAGCACCGGAAACGGCACGGATCTTCATCAAGGAAGTGGTTAGGCTTCATGGTGTTCCCGAAGATATAGTATCAGATCGGGGGGTCCAATTCACCTCCAGGTTCTGGAACGCCTTATGTAAATCGCTGGGAATCAAGCTGTCGCTTTTATCCGCCTACCATCCACAGACCAACGGCCAAACTGAAAGAACAAACCAGATGCTGGAACAGTACTTACGGTGCTACACATCCTACCTTCAGGACGACTGGCTGTCGTTGCTGCCTTCCGCGGAATTCGCGTACAACAACTCGAGTCACTCAGCCACGGGTCAATCCCCGTTCTTTTCCAATTATGGGTATCATCCCACATTCCTCCCTGATCTGATGCCTGAGAATCCGGTACCAGCTTCTCAAGACATCTTGAACTTCTTTTCTGTCAATAACAAGACAGTTCAGGAAGCCATCGCTAAAGCCCAAGAGGACAGTAAGAGGGCATTCGACAGAAAGAGAAGAGGAGAATTGCTGCTTCAACCAGGGGATCGGGTTTGGCTGGCAACGACCAACTTGAAGATGCTATGTCCTTCAAGGAAGCTGGGACCCAAGTTCATCGGCCCCTTTCCGGTAAAACGAGTGGTTAACGAGGTGGCCTACGAGCTCGAGCTTCCGCAGACCTTCAAGATACATCCTGTCTTCCATGTATCTCTCCTGAAGCCATCCGGACCGGATCCCTTCCCGGACCATGAATCCAGACCTCCCGAGGCAGTCACTATAGGTGACCAGGAGGAATTTGAAGTGGAGACTATCCTCAGTTGCCGAAGGAGGGGGGGCCAGACACAGTTCCTGATAAAATGGAAGGGGTATGGCCCTGAGGAGAACTCATGGGAACCCGCCCAGAACGTCCACGCGCCCAGGCTCATCCGGGAGTTTTTTCGTGCTCACCCGCGGTGGAGAGATCAGTGGGGCTCCCGGAGGGTGCCCATTGGGGGGGGGCAATGTCAGGGATCGCGGCTCCATGGTCCGCGATCGCGGCTCCGTCCCTCGCGCATGCGCAGTGGCGGCGGATCGCGCCGGGACACGGGCACTAGGTCCCGGCGAGCCGCGGCTGACAGGACGCCGCGCATGCGCAGTAGGACCCGCGGGTGCGCCTCAGGCGTCCAATGACAGCCGGGGGCGCGTCCTAGCCGGCCAATGACAGTGCAGGGCGCACTATTTAAAGATGCCCTGCACTGTCACAGATTGCCGCAAGGTCTTCTGTGATCCTGAGTTCCTGCACCTATCCTGTGACCCTGATTGACCCTGACTATTCTGCCTGCTCCTGCGTTTGACCCGGATTGTCCTGACTACTCTGCCTGCTCCTGCGTTTGACCCGGATTGTCCTGACTATTCTGCCTGCTCCTGCGTTTGACCCGGATTGCCCTGACCATTCTACGGATTGACCTCCCTGCTGACCCTGCGTGTGACCCGACTACTCTCGCCTACCGATTCTGTACCCCGCTTACCCTCACGGGCCCACAATCCGTTACTACCCTGCTGGGGACACCATCCTCTTCATATCTGGCTCTCCCGGTACCTGTCCCCAAGGGTCTTCTCAGCCACTGGCGGGCCTGCTCGGAGGTCGTGACCTGGCCCGGGACTGTTTCAAGTCCATCCCCACCATCAGGGGCTCTGGTGAAAGCACAGCCCGGGCTTAGACCCCACGCTCTGAGTAGGTCTGTCAGTTGGCAGCCTGAGGCACCACCTGGCGGATCATAACAGGCGGGGCCAACTCAATATTGAACCCTATGGACTAAGACTGGGGGGGCCGTTAAAGGTCATGTGTGTGGAAAGGCCGACGGCCCAATACTTTTGGCAATATTCGTATGTATTAGATCCCCACAATCTCTACTACACTTAGGGTGATCAATCAAGAACCTGTGCCCCTTTATATCAGTTGTCCCTAACAGAGTCCCTCCTTATATCAGGAGTTCTTCTCAGAGCTCCACCCTACATCAAGGCTCCTATAAGAGTCCCTCCTTACATCAGGTGTCCTCACCAGAGTGTCCCTTATATAAAATATCCACATCAGAGTGCCCCCTTACATCAATTGTCCACATCAGTGTGCCCCCTTACATCAATTGTCCACATCAGAGTGCCCCCTTACATCAATTGTCCACATCAGAGTGCTCCCTTACATCAATTTACCCCCATCAGGGTGCCCCCTTACATCAATTTACCCCCATCAGGGTGCCCCCTTACATCAATTTCCCCCATCAGAGTGCCCCCTTACATCAATTTACCCCCATCAGAGTGCCCCCTTACATCAATTTCCCCCATCAGAGTGCCCCCTTACAACAATTTACCCCCATCAGAGTGCCCCCTTACATCAATTTACCCCCATCAGAGTGCCCCCTTACATCAATTTACCCCCATCAGAGTGCCCCCTTACATCAATTTATATAGTTCTATAGTTACACTGTATTTAGATAGGGGAGGGATTCTATAGTTACACTGTATAGAGTGGGGCGGGGGAGAGGGATTCTATGGTTGCACTGTATAGGAGGTGGGTGGAGGTTCTATAGTTACACTGTATTTAGATAGGGGAGGGGTTGTATAGTTTTATACAGAGGTGGGGGAGGTGTTCTATAGATACACTTTATAGAGATTGGGGGAGGGGTTGTATAGTTGTTCTGTGTACAGATGGGGGAGGAGTTGTATAGTTCTATACAGAGATGGGGGAGGTGTTCTGTATCATCCTATTAGAGGACACTATCTCTGTCAGTGTCTCTGGGAATGTCAGGACCTATAAAGCAGAATTCCCCTCCAGGACACAACATCCGGGGACTCCTCCCCCTCCTGGGTCATGTGGTAATGCTGAGACTAGTAGTTCCTCAGCAGTCCGGTGGGAGGTGTTAGCCCCGCCCCTCACTCTGGTCCCGGTTGGGCTCCCTCCTCCTTGCTGAGCCATGATTGGATGTCCGCTCACACCCGCCTCCATTCCCATCCCCCCACTTCCTTGTTTACATAATTATTCACTAACAGGAAAGGCGGGGACAGGAAGTCAAGAGCCCGGAAGTGACCTCACCATTTGCCCGCAGACATCTTTGTGGAGGGCTGGTGCTGCTTCCTTCGCCTCCAACGTCTCATAAATAGTCATTTAACTCAGTTTGTGGAGTCGGCAGTAATGTGTGTCCCACAGAGGACCCGGCGGGGGAGAATACCAGGGGGCTGGCACTGCTGACCTGGGAAGAGAGGGCGATGGGGAGAGCAGGGCATGTTGGGACATGTAGTCCATACATAGAGATTCCTCCATAGAGGTGTATGCGGAGAGCGGGGCATGCTGGGATATGTAGTCCATACATAGAGATTCCTCCATAGAGGTGTATGCGGAGAGCCGGGCATGCTGGGACATGTAGTCCATACATACAGATTCCTCCATAGAGGTTTATGGGGATATAGGGGGCATGCTGGGACATGTAGACAATACACAGAGAGCCCTCCATTGGTCTCTGGGGATAGGGGGCATGCTGGGACTACATACAGAGAATCCTCCACAGAGGTGTATGGGGGAAAGCGGAGTATACTGGGACATGTAGTCCATATGTACAGAATCCTACATAGAGGTCTATAGGGATAGGGGGCATGCTGGGACATGTAGTCCATACACAGAGAGTCATCCATATGGGGATAGGGGGCATGCTGGGACATGTAGTCCATACACAGAGAGTCATCCATATGGGGATAGGGGGCATGCTGGGACATGTAGTCCGTACACAGAGAGCCCTCCATGGGGATAGGGGGCATGCTGGGACATGTAATCCATACACAGAGAGCCCTCCATCGGTCTATGGGGATGGGGGGCATGCTGGGACATGTAGTCCGTACACAGAGAGCCCTCTAGTGTGAAATCTGCACAGAGAAAGATGAAATAATAGGCCGCAGTGTTCACAATAAACATTACAACTAAAAAAAATAAATAAATAAAATGAAATAAAAAGATGAACTCTGCTCTGTATACAACATTCTCCTAGATCTGATCATCTTTATTGCATCCAATAGGAAATATTCCAGATATTCCATATATAGTGCTGAGTTCTATAGGATGTCATTATAAGGAATGAATAGGATCCTATCCAGCTCTGCTGATGGTAATATAAATGTATATAATAATAGGAGGCGCCTTCCTCTACTCACTTCAAGAACTCATTATATAACCAAAATAACCCAGTGATTCCAATAATGTGTCGCTGGCCCTTTAAGATGTTGTTTTTGTAAACACTCTCGCTCTCCCTTTCCCTCTCTCTCGCTCGCCCTTTCCCTCTCTCTCGCTCGCCCTTTCCCTCTCTCTCTCTCGCTCGCCCTTTCCCTCTCTCTCTCACTGTGATCACATGACCAGATTTGACCTTTCCGCGCAGCAGTGCAGAGGCTCTCAGTTTGAGTTTCTTCTTGTCAGAGTCAAGACGCTTTTTTAAAAGCTCCTGATAAGTTCTCATTCTATTACAAGATATTTAATCTCTATTGATTGGTATTGAGTATCCACTGATACCCTTCAATCAATAGCGATCAGCAAAAGCTTTTTAACGGTTTTTTTTTTAAATCTGTTGTACTAATTTAGTGGAAGTTTGCCATCTATTTAAAAATGACCCAGCAGATTCTCACCGTGTTTCTTACCCTGCTGTTTGCATGGGGAGGAAAAAGATACGTCCCCGACCACTCTTCAGAGATCCCGATACACCTGAATCAGGAGATCAATACAACAGAGCAGCATATGGAAGAATTCATCAAAGGAACGGAAAATGACCCCCCAGAGATACGCCTGCTGGTGAAGGAGGAGAGCAAGTCATCAGAGCAGCAAGTGGAGGAAAAGGTCAGAGAAATGGAAGATGACCCCCCAGAGAGCCACAAGCCAGTGAAGGAGAAGAGCATTAAGTCAATGGAAGAGCAAGTTGAGGAATCAGTCAGAGAAGCTGCAAACGAGCCTCCAGAACCCTCCAGCTGGTTTTCATTACTGACCACCACTGCATACTGGTTTCAGATCATACTCCTGATAAGTGCCATCATTCTGAAATACATCCTGCACAGAAACGACCTGGCCCTGAGAGTAGGACAATATTTGATTTTCCAGAAGCTGATTGAACTCATTCAGGAAGGACTGGACAACTTCAATTTCCAATGGTCCAGCGATGGGGCGGCCTTAGAGAATGGAGACCCATCCCTGCTTATAAATATTGATGCAGAATATTTCAGGTCAAACGCCTTTCACTGGGTTATCTTAATGCTGCTGTTGCTACTCATAATACTGCTCGTAATGCTGCTGGTGCTGACAGTGTACGTATTGCCGATGATGCTGAATGAGCTGTCGTTTAGCCGATTCTCCCCCGCTAGGCGACTTCGTGCTATTTGGTGTCTTTTCAAACCACGAAAGACAGATAATATCACCCTTCCCAGACCCAGCATCACATCTCCAAGGGGTCCCATACATGTTTATGTACAGGATACGCCACCCGAGCCAACAATCCTGCCATCAGGAGCTAGGAATGCTCACAAACAGACTTCATCACGCAAGCCGAAAAGGAGCCGCCACGTTGCTTGCCATTGTCCGAGTGATAACATCATTCCAACTTCAAGTGCTTCACCCCAGATGAAGAAGCTCAGGAAAAACCGCATGCTCAGACGACTCAGTGCATTTTGGAGTCATTTCAAAAAAAAAAAGACTGATGACATCACACCGAGTGATAACTTCACCCCGCCAAGTGATAACATCACCCTTCCCAGACCCAGCATTAAGCCTCCAAGGGGTCCCATACCTGTTTATGTACAGGATACCCCATCCAGGAGAACAATCCTGCCATCAGGAGCTAGGAATGCTCACAAACAGACTCCACCACGCAAGCCGAAAAGGAGCCGCCATGTTGCCTGCCAGTGTCCGAGTGATAACATCATTCCTACATCAAGTGCCTCACCCCAGATGAAGAAGCTCAGGAAAAACCGCATGCTCAGGCGACTCAGTACATTTTGGAGTCTTTTAAAACCAAAAAAGACTGATGACATCACACCGAGTGATAACTTCACCCCGCCGAGTGATAACATCACACCTCCAAGGGGTCCCATACATGTTTACGTACAGGATACGCCACCCCAGCCAACAATCCTGCCATCAAGTGCTAGGAATGCTTACACAGTCTCCACCACTCAAGCCAAAAAGGCGCCGCCATGTTGCCTGCCAGTGTCCGAGAGATAACATCATTCCTACATCAAGTGCTTCACCCCAGGTGAATAAGCTCAGGAAAAACCCCATGCTCAGGCGACCAAAAAAGACTGATGACATCACACCGAGTGATAACTTCACCCCGCCGAGTGATGACATCACCAGACCCAGCATCACACCTCCAAGGGGTCCCATACATGCTTATGTAGAGGATGCGCCACCCGAGCCAACAATCCTGCCATCAAGTGCTAGGAATGCTCACACAGTCTCCACCACTCAAGCCAAAAAGGCGCCGCCATGTTGCCTGCCAGTGTCCGAGAGATAACATCACCTTACCAAGGAGTGATAACATCACCTTACCAAGGAGTGATAACATCACCTTACCGAGGAGTGATAACATCTCCTTACCGAGGAGTGATAACATCACCTTACCAAGGAGTGATAACATCACCTTACCGAGGAGTGATAACATCACCTTACCGAGGAGTGATAACATCACCTTACCAGGGCCGGACTATAGTTTAAAAAAAAAAAAAAACTATGAACAAATGCGGCCACAGTACAGGAGATGATCAGAGACTGCGGACATACAACGGCGGCGGGAATACTGGGCCGGCCGCTCCATAAGACGCACAGAAATTTCCCCCCAAGTGTGTCTTATGGAGCAAAATATACGGCAAATGCAGGACACCTTGTTGGGTCAGATCTGTGTACAATGTAAAGAGAGAGAGGGGGGGGGGGAGATAAGGAGGGGAGAGAGAGAAAGAGGAGGGGGGGGAGAGAGGAGGGGGGAGAGAGAGAGGAGGAGGAGAGAGAGAGGAGGAGGAGAGAGAGGGGGGGAAAGAGAGGGGGGGAAGAAAGAGAGAGGAGGGGGGGGGGGAGAGAGAGAGAAAGAGAGAGGGGGGGAGAGGAGGGGGGAGAGAGAAAGAGAGAGGGGGGGGAGAAAGAGAGAGGAGGGAGAGAGAGTGAGGAGGAGGGGGAGAGAGGGGGGAAAGAGAGAGGCAGGAGATCGATCATCTTTTGCACTTATATAGGGTCTGTGGCCATGATACCCGACATGCAGCGATGGAGTCTCCTCTCTTGCTCCCCCTCTTCATGGTCAGCTCTAGGCTCCGCCCTCCAACTGTGACGGTTGCATGCACTGATCAGAATAGATGGCCGGCTGGCTGCAGAGACGCCGGGTGAGTGGTGCGGGTTCATAAGCCGAGCCCACCCTCCCCTGTTCTAGAATTGCTGATCCCGCCCTCCTGCCTCCCGCCCGAGCCCTGCCGAGCTCTCCCGACCTGCCAAACCCTAGTCCCTTGCCTCGCGGCAGATACGCCCCTGCCCGGCGGGCCGGATAAATGTCCTCGGTGGGCCGCATGTGGCCCGCGGGCCGTAGTTTGAGGACCCCTGCTCTATAGTTTGTGTGAAAAAAAAAAAGTGTACAATGCAATGTGGTGGGACTGTCCCAGCCGTGCGACCCCCCTGCAGCATGGGGCCGGGTCGCAGCTGCAATGCCTGTAGGTACGCCCCTGACACATGCCTTGTCTTTGGTGTGGCTGGATCACACCAATGCATTGTGGTAGTGTGCAGGCACCAAAATGAAGTACAGCAGGCTGTACTTTTTCTAGCGTACCGCAGTCACCACATGCTGATAGTCAGAATATACTGATCAGCCCAGCAGCTGATTGGCTGCATGCGCCGATCGAGAAAAAACTTCCAACAAGCCCATTCATGAGATAGATTAACTTTTCATGAGCAAGGACAGCCATAGATGGATTGAAATTCAGCTGGATTCTGAACCAGACGAACTTCAATTCATTTATAGCCAACTTTAGGTCCAATCAAGACAAGGCAAGTGCGGGCGGTGTGCGCTGAAATAAAGTACGGCTGGCCGTGCTCTTTGTCCAGCGCAGCGCAGTCACCTCCCGCTGGCCAATAAAACTTCTTGAAATGTCACCATGTGACACAGAGGCGTAGCTAGGGGGGTACATATGTACACAAGGTACAGGGGCGCAAAAATGAGGCTTACAACCAGGGGCGTATTTGCCGCGAGGCAAACAAGGCGTTTGCCTAGGGCCGCACTTTTTAGGGGGGGGGGCGGCGTGGTGCCGCCGCCCCTCCTCTTCCAACGGAAGGGACACTTAGTACAGGGACGGGCAGCGGGCTGCTGTGTCTTACCTGGCTCCGTGTCCCAGTCCCAAGACGATCCAGTCCAGGAGACGCTGCTGGAGGAGGGGTAGAGAGGTCCGCAGATCCGGTGTCTTCTTTTCCCTGGACGCGATGTGTGGGCGGGATGACATGCCGCCCCTGTAATCTGGCCACACCCTCGGGATCACTGGACAGCCTATGGCCGCTTGTACCTCCCCTGTGCTTGCGTGGTTTTCCTCCCAAACACATACCTTGCGTTGGTGGTGCAGTGGTGAGCATAGCTGCCTATCCAGCAGCTGACCCGGGTTCGATTCCTGGCCAACGCAATTTTCAAGATGGCTGCCTCGCCTGCGAAGTGCTTTTAGTCCCCAGGGAGAGAAGTGCTATACAAATAAAATGTTGAGGATATATTAGCGAAGGAATAAAATTTAAACCAAAACTAATGAAGCAAATGTGTTGTATGATTGTATGTTCTTAAACACTTCTGAATAATTTATTTCTTGCGCAAGGATATTATTTTGTATTCTCATTTTCAGCCAGTAGGTGGAGCACTCGGATCCTTTTCAGGTATTTTTTTCGGCTATCCTTAGCAATGTGGATGAAAAAAAAGCCTGCTGCTTACTGTATACATCGCTCAATACAGTTGCAAGAAAAAGTATGTGAACCCCTTGGGATTACGTGGAGTTTTGCATGAATTGGGCATAAAATGTGCTCTGAACGTCATCTAAGTCACAACAATAGAAGAACACAGTCTGCTGAACATAATACTACACAAACATTAGATGTTGCCATGGTTTAATTGCACATAACATGTAAACATTCACAGTGCAGGGAGGGAAAAGTATGTGAGGCCCTAGCTTAATGACTTCTCCCAGAGCTAATTGGAGCCAGGAGTGAGCCAACCTTGACTCCAATCAGTGTGATGATATTGGATGTGTTGCTGACAGCTGTCCTGCCCTTAAAAAACACACACCTGTTTTGGGTTTACTGGTTTCAAGAAGCACTGTCTGATGTGAACCATGCCTCGCAGAAAAGAGTTCTCAGAAGACCTACGATCAAGAATTGTTGACTTGCATGAAGCTGGAGAGGGTTACAAAAGTATCTCCAAAAGCCTTGATGTTCATGTGTCCACGGTAAGACAGACTGTCTACAATGGAGAAAGTTTAGCACTGTTGCTACTCTCCCTAGGCGCGGTCGTCCTGTAAAAATGACTGCAAGAGCACAGCGCAGAATGCTGCATGAGGTAAAGAAGAATCCCAGAGTGTCAGCTAAAGACCTACAGAAATCTCTGGCACATGCTAACATTTTTGTTGACACATCTACAATAAGGAAAACATTGAACAAGAATGGAGTACATGGGAGGACACCACGGAGGAAGCCATTGCTGTCCAAAAAGAATATTGCAGCACGTTTGAAGTTTGCAAAAGAGCACCTGGATGTTCCACAGCACTACTGGCAAAATATACTGTGGACAGATGAAACCAAGATTGAGTTGTTTGGGAAGAACACACAACACTATGTGTGGAGAAAAAAAGGCACAGCACACCAACATCAAAACCTCATCCCCACTGTGAAACATGGCGGAGGGAGCATCATGGTTTGGGGCTGCTTTGCTCCCTCAGGGCCTGGACAGATTGTTGTCATTGATGGGAAAATGAATTCCAGAGTTTATCAAGACATTTTGCAGGAAAACGTACGACCATCTGTCCGCCAACTGAAGCTCCGCAGAGGATGGGTGATGCAACAGGACAATGACCCAAAGCATACAAGTAATTCAACAAAACAATGGCTGCAACAGCACAGAATACGCCTTCTGGAGTGGCCCAGTCAGAGTCCTGACCTCAACCCAATTGAAATGCTGTGGCATGATATTAAGGGAGCGATTCACACCAGACATCCCAAGAATATTGCTACACTGAAACAGTTTTGTGAAGAGGAGTGGTCCAAAATGACTCCAGATCGTTGTGCAGGTCTGATCTGCAACTACAGGAAACGTTTGGTTGAGGTTATTGCTGCCAAAGGAGGGTCAACCAGTTATTAAGTCCAAAGGTTCACATACTTTTTCCTCCCTGCACTGTGAATGTTTACATGTTATGTGCAATTAAACCATGGCAACATCTAATGTTTGTGTAGTATTATGTTCAGCAGACTGTGTTCTTCTATTGTTGTGACTTAGATGACGTTCAGAGCACATTTTATGCCCAATTCATGCAAAACTCCACGTAATCCCAAGGGGTTCACATACTTTTTCTTGCAACTGTAGCTCTCTCTGACACTAGCAGGGGCGGACTGACAACTCATGGGGCCCCCGGGCAATAGGGGATCATGGGGCCCCTGTGTCCTTGCCCAAACTCAAGAAGCCTATGAAAAAGGTAACAGAGGCATCTCATGGGGCCCCCTACTGACCCCGGGCCCTCGGGCAGTGCCTGAGTTTCCAAATGGTCAGTCTGCCCCTGGACACTAGTCATTTATGTCATCCTTACACTAATGGCCCCTTCCTGTTCCAACAAGACATTTTGGACAATTTCATGCTCCCAACTTTGTGGGAAGAGTTTGGGGATGGCCCCTTCCTGTTCCAACATGACTGCCCACCAGTGCACAAAGCAAGGTCCATAAAGACATGGAGGAGCCAGTTTGGGGTGGAGGAACTTGACTGTCCTGCACAGAGTCCTGACCTCAACCCCATAGAACACCTTTGGGATGAATTAGAGCGGAGACTGCGAGCCAGGCCTCCTCCCCCGACATCAGTGCCTGACCTGACAAATGTGCTTCTGGAAGAATGGTCCAACCTTCCCATAGACACCCTCCTAAACCTTGTGGACGGCCTTCCCAGAAGAGTTGAAGCTGTTATAGCTGCAAAGGGCAGGGCCAACTCAATATTGAACCCTATGGACTAAGACTGGGGGGCCATTACAGGTCATATGCAGGGGGAAAGGGCGGCGCCAACTCAATATTGAACCCTACGGACTAAGACTGGGAGGCCATTACAGGTCATGTGCGGGGGAAAGGGCGGCGCCAACTCAATATTGAACCCTACGGACTAAGACTGGGGGGCCATTACAGGTCATGTGTGTGGGAAGGGCGGGGCCAACTCAATATTGAACCCTACGGACTAAGACTGGGGGGCCATTACAGGTCATATGCAGGGGGAAAGGGCGGCGCCAACTCAATATTTAACCCTACGGACTAAGACGGGGGGCCATTAAAGGTCATGTGCGTGGAAAGGCCGGCGACCCAATACTTTTGGCAATATTCGTATGTATTAGATCTCCACGATCTCTACTACACTTGGGACAAGCTGGATCCCACAAAAGTCCCATCTCAAACAATTTAACTGGAATACAATTTGGCGGGATATGGCGGTGGGCAGTGATTAGGGTGTAGGTATTGCGTATGGCGGTGATCAGGATATTGGTATGGTGGTGTTTTTCTGCGCACTAGGAAAGGTGACAGGGACTGGCTGCATTGTTTATTGTCTCTACACTGGAGCAGTGATCAGGGACACTGGGGTGGCTGGCACTGTAGTCTCTGAGTGGACATGCACTGTGAGAGGCTGCTGTACACTCACAGGCTGCAGCGTCGCTTGTCTCTGCTCTCACAGCCAGAACAGAGAGAAGAGATCTTTACTTTCACTGTTCACCTTTCAGTATATGGTCAGTTTTACAAAAGACATAAAATTAGCATTTTTCTCACCTACTACTGGTACAGGGCAAGGGAAGGACAGAGGAATAGAAAACAAACTTGTTATACTTACCTGCTGTGTGCAGTGATTTTGCACACAGCAGCCCGGATCCTCCTCTTTTTGGG
The DNA here is from genome assembly GCF_062004578.1 of Staurois parvus. Lineage (NCBI taxonomy): Eukaryota > Metazoa > Chordata > Amphibia > Anura > Ranidae > Staurois > Staurois parvus. The sequence goes on along the minus strand of NW_028318166.1, from coordinate 4,873 downwards.
TCCCACGCAGGCTCTCCTGGCCCCTCCTACCTGTCGCGTGCCCCCACAGCAAGCAGCTTGCTATGGGGGTACCCACTGCTGTGTGTCCATTCACACACGGAACCTCGGCTCGGCCCCCTCTCTCTTTTCATTGGCTCACTGGCTGTGACTGACAGCAGTGGGAGCCAATGGGTCCCGCTTCTGTCTCAGTCAATGAGAAGAGGGAGTCCTGGGATAGCTGAGACTCCAGTGAACGTCGCTGGATCAAGAGGGGGCTTAGGTGAGTATTGGGGGGGGTGCTGTACAGATTTTTTACCTTCATGCATAGAATGCATGCAACAGCACAATGGCAGCTGAAGGCATCCGGTGCATCCTTGCAAAGATTCAATCAACTGTACAAATACAGGACAACCCCCCCCCAGCCTAAACTAGCCATTGCAGCAAGGTGCACATGGAAGGGCAATGTACATCACAAAGGATTTCCCAGCACACTTATCAGCCAGCCTGCAAAAAAAAAAAATTTACCCCGTCTAACAATTCACGTTAAAAACAGAGGGTTTTCTTTGCACACATTTGCAAATGTATGCGTAAGCCGCAGTGCCAACGTCAAGGCTCCTCTGTGTACTGCGGTCCTAACTCTATAGTTTTTAGAGTGTCCAAGTTGGAGCACATATAGCAGTGGGTTGATAAGGGCAGGTTTGTCAGGAGGGAGCCCACCCCTCCTTAAAGTGTTAACCCCTTCCTGTCCGGACACTTTCCCCCCCTTCCAGTCCGGACGCTTTCACCCCCTTCCAGTCCGGACGCTTTCACCCCCCTTCCAGTCCGGACGCTTTCACCCCCCTTCCAGTCCGGACGCTTTCACCCCCCTTCCAGTCCGGACGCTTTCACCCCCCTTCCAGTCCGGACGCTTTCACCCCCCTTCCAGTCCGGACGCTTTCACCCCCTTCCAGTCCGGACGCTTTCACCCCCTTCCTGTCCGGACGCTTTTACCCCCTTCCTGTCCGGACACTTTTACCCCCTTCCTGTCCGGACACTTTCACCCCCTTCCAGTCCGGACACTTTCCCCCCCTTCCAGTCCGGACACTCTCACCCCCTTCCAGTCCGAACACTCTCACCCCCTTCCAGTCCGGACACTTTCACCCCCTTCCAGTCCGGACACTTTCCCCCCCTTCCAGTCCGGACACTTTCCCCCCCTTCCAGTCCGGACACTCTCACCCCCTTCCTGTCCAGACACTTTCACCCCCTCCTGTCCAGACACTTTCACCCCATTCCTGTCCAAACACTTTCACCCCATTCCTGTCCAGACACTTTTACCCCCTTCCTGTCCGGACACTTTCACCCCCTTCCTGTCCGGACACTTTCACCCCCTTCCAGTCCGGACACTTTCCCCCCCTTCCAGTCCGGACACTCTCACCCCCTTCCAGTCCGGACACTTTCACCCCCTTCCAGTCCGGACACTTTCCCCCCCTTCCATTCCGGACACTTTCCCCCCCTTCCAGTCCGGACACTCTCACCCCCCTTCCAGTCCGGACACTCTCACCCCCTTCCAGTCCGGACACTTTCCCCCCCTTCCAGTCCGGACACTTTCCCCCCCTTCCAGTCCGGACACTCTCACCCCCTTCCAGTCCGGACACTCTCACCCCCTTCCAGTCCGGACACTTTCACCCCCTTCCTGTCCGGACACTTTCACCCCCTTCCTGTCCGGACACTTTCACCCCCTTCCTGTCTAGGGAAATTTTCAGCTTTTAGCGCTATCACACTTTGAATGACAATTGCGCAGTCATGCAACACTGTACCCAAATGAATTTTTTACCATTTTTTTGAGACAGATAAAGCTTTATTTTGGTGGTATTTATTCACCACTGGGATTTGTATTTTTTTTGCTATGTAAATGAAATGTTCAAAAATTTTGAAAAAAAGTGTTTTTTTTTATAAAATTTTGCAAATGAATAATATTTCATCATAAATCTTAGCCAAAATTTATTCCGTTATCTTTTTAGTAAAAAAAAAAAAAAATCCAAATTAGTTTATAAGCAAAAATTAAAATTTTTAAACATTTTTATTTTATTTTTTTATATTATTTTTTTTACATACTGTCACCCTGGCAGTACAGTGTCACCATGGTGACACTGTACTACTTGTGGGGGGTGATGAAGATTTTTTTTTTTTTTTTTTACACTGATTGCTTTTACACCCATATATGATGTAAAAGCAATCATTTCTCCTTCTCTCTGTCTGCATTCTTGCACTCATTGAAAAGTACTGAGTGAGCTGTGATTGGTCACAGCTTGTCACATGGTACAAGGCTTTTGTGAATAGCCTTGTACCATGTGACCTCTGTGATCATTCACAGATTTCACACGTAGTAAGCAATGATGTCAGAAGTGACATCTTGCTTACTACTTTGCATGTGATCACTGATTGGCCAATCAGTGATCACATGATCGGGACCTCGTACAGAGGTCCCGTCCGACGATCGGTGTTTCACACAGCGGGCACCGGATCGCGGTGCTACGCGCTCCCAGGGAGCGAGCACAAGCAGGGTGCGGGGAGGCCGTTTATAGACGGCCACCTGACCCTGCAGTGCCACCATCCGGCCGTTTATATACAACGGCCGGACGGGAGGTGGTTAATAAAGTAAAAAAGAAAAAAAAGAAAAAATTTAAATAACAAACATGTTATACTCACCTGCTCTGTAATGCTTTTGCATAGAGCGGCCTTGTTCCTGGGTCCAACTGAGGCACTTCTGGATCCTCCTCTTCTTTGTGTGTCCCCATAGCAAACCATTTGCTATGGAGGCACACAGTGTCTGCACGCTCCCAAGCTGCGCTCCATAGACTTACACAGCGGGACTTAGCCCCCCACCACCATCACCACTTTCTCCTCACTGCATTTGATTGACAGCAGCATTGGCTCCCGCTGCTGCTCGAGTGCTGTGTGAAGAGGAAGAGAGGGGAGAAGAGATGCAGCCGTGCACAGTGCTGGATCTCTTCTCCCCTCTGTCCTCCCCTTGCCCTGTGTGAATGGGAAGAGAGGGATAGAAAACATTTTTTTTACCTTAAGGCCACTTTTACACTGACGGTCCGATTGGGTCAGTCTTTCAGGCGGGCCCGATTGGACCATCCATAGCTCTCTATGGAGCAGCTGGTATCGTCAGACATGTGTCCGCTGACACCCGCCGGCATCTGATCAGATCCTGTATGCTAAAAACAGACAGATGGAGATCTGTTCTCCATGCGTATGGAGGATCGGATGACAGTCGGGTGGAAACAGACAGGCGCCCCATAGAAAACAGCGGGCTGTGTCTCTGTCTGCTCTGCATCAGCAGAGCAGACACCGACCTGTCATCCTCTTGCTCAGCGGGGATCAGTGCAGAGATCCCCCCGCTAAGCAAGCGGGTCCGCCCCGTCTGAAAGGGGCCTAAAGCAAGAAATGCATTATGGTAAAAAATCGGTTTTTAACGTTTTTACACAGACGCACGGGACGCCCAGCAAGAGCACAATGGCAGCCGAAGGCATATAGTGTGTCCTTGCATCAGATTCAACCAACTGTACAAAAAAGTGACAACCACCCCATAACTAGCCAGTGCAGCAAGGTGCACATGGAAGGGCAATGTACATCACAAAAGGATTTCCCAGCACACTTACCAGCCAGCCTGCAAATAAAAAAAAATTATAAAAAATAATTGACCCCGTCTAACAATTCACATTAAAAACAGAGGGTTTTGTTTGCACACATTTGCAAATATATTTCCACATGAACTCACAAGAAAAATATCTCTTCACACACACACTATATATATTTTACACACATAGATATACGCTGTATGTTGAAATGCATTTGTTACAAATTATCTGAAAAATATTTGTAAAAATACATTTTCAAATAGACTGTATGTCTTTAAAAATACATTTAATCTACATTTTTGGAATGTATTTACAAATATATGTTAAAATGATGTTAAAAAAAATCTGAAGAATATGTTTAAAAAATATATATATATATATTTTTCATTTATTTTGTAATATATAAAAAAAGCGTTTCAACCTGCAGTGTGTATAGATTTTGAAATATAGTCAGGTCCATAAATATTGGGACATGGACACAATTCTAACATTTTTGGCTCTATACACCACCACAATGGATTTGAAATGAAACGAACAAGATGTGCTTTAACTGCAGACTGTCAGCTTTAATTTGAGGGTATTTACATCCAAATCAGGTGAACGGTGTAGGAATTACAACAGTTTGCAAATGTGCCTCCCACTTGTTAAGGGACCAAAAGTAATGGGACAATTGGCTTCGCAGCTGTTCTATGGCCAGGTGTGTGTTATTCCCTCATTATCCCAATTACAATGAGCAGATAAAAGGTCCAGAGTTCATTTCAAGTGTGCTATTTGCATTTGGAATCTGTTGCTGTCAACTCTCAAGATGAGATCCAAAGAGCTGTCACTATCAGTGAAGCCATCATTAGGCTGAAAAAACAAAACAAACCCATCAGAGAGATAGCAAAAACATTAGGCGTGGCCAAAACAACTGTTTGGAACATTCTTAAAAAGAAGGAACGCAACGGTGAGCTCAGCAACACCAAAAGACCCGGAAGACCACGGAAAACAACTGTGGTGGATGACCGAAGAATTCTTTCCCTGGTGAAGAAAACACCCTTCACAACAGTTGGCCAGATCAAGAACACTCTCCAGGAGGTAGGTGTATGTGTGTCAAAGTCGCCAATCAGGAGAAGACTTCACCAGAGTGAATACAGAGGGTTCACCACAAGATGGAAACCATTGGTGAGCCTCAAAAACAGGAAGGCCAGATTAGAGTTTGCCAAACGACATGTAAAAAAGCCTTCACAGTTCTGGAACAACATCCTATGGACAGATGAGACCGAGAT